>NC_090747.1:33569840-33592340 GCF_036898095.1 Palaemon carinicauda | reverse complement strand
TGTTGCAGAGGAACTTGCGGTCTATTAAATTTTCCTTATTCTTGATCTAGATATTAATTTCTGGCACCTTTGTTCAATTAATTCATTATGCATGTTGC
Source organism: Palaemon carinicauda (assembly GCF_036898095.1). Taxonomy (NCBI): domain Eukaryota; kingdom Metazoa; phylum Arthropoda; class Malacostraca; order Decapoda; family Palaemonidae; genus Palaemon; species Palaemon carinicauda. The sequence goes on along the minus strand of NC_090747.1, from coordinate 33,592,242 downwards.
TTAAGATTTATTTTCTAATTCTGACCATCCTTCACATTCAAATCCTCCCGGACAGTTCCATCCTGTTCGTAATACTAGGTATGCAGTTAATTTCAATAGTCAGGCCTTCTCCATCATGAGGCTCAATACTACACAATACTGTAGAAGTTATATTCCAGCTGTGACCCAGTTGTGGAATGATCTTCCTGATCGGGTAGTTGAATCAGCAGAACTTCTAAAGTTAAAACTTGCTTACATAAGTCCGTTTATAGTTTATATATCAAATATCTGTTTTCATGTTGTTATTGTTTTTAAAATATTTTATTTAAATTTTTCATTAATTCTTATATCATTTATTTCCTTATTTCCTTTCCTCACTCGGCTATTTTTCGCTGTAGGAGCCCATTGGATTATAGCATCTTGCTTTTACAATTAGGGATGTAGCTTAGCTAGTAATAATGATAATAATAATATGCCAAGAAAGAGTTTTTAAAAAATTATCTTTGGAAATACAGAATTAATGTGTATAGGGAATACCTTAACAACTTATCATTTGCAGATGACATAGACGTCTTAGCAAATCATAGGAGGAACTACAAAAGATGATAGAATATATAGAATGCTTAGAGAAAGCAGAAATGTTAGACAGAAAATTAATGAAGAGTAAAATTGAGACGATGTTCAATATAATGGCACACAGACAACAATAAAATTCATGAACTATCCTTCCGATATTGTTACTAAATATTTTACTGGGGACAGACAATGTGTGTTTCATTAGGACAAGAGACTAAGATTAGAAGAGCGACAAGTATGGGAGGGAGAGCTTCCGGGAAAAAAATTTAGATTATGAAAATTAAAACTTTATTTTCGCTACATCGATAAAGCATTTAAATCATATCTACCTACTAGTCTTAACTTACGCTTGACTTCAACTTCTTTAACACTGTTACATCTTTAACTAAACTGACTTTTTCACTAAAAATAAAATCTATTCTTTCTCCTATTTTGGCTTCTCAATGAACATTTTCTATGTTTCTTTTTTTCATAAAAGAAGGTATTTACGACAATTTTAAATTAAAACTTAGATTTTTTCAAAGATATTTCCAATCTTCGTTTATAAGTTTATATTTCTTCATCTGTATGTTGTTCGTGCATAAATTTGAATTATCTTGAGTTCATACTATTTATTAGGTTCGACAATTAATCCAGCAATTATATCACTAGTACCATGAAACTCTTCTATGAAAATCCATTCCATTTTCTGTGTTCCTCTTTTAATCTTATATAGGATTTCCCAGGTCTTCCAATTCCATTCAGTCCTAATATAACACAATTTATATAATTCAGCTCTTCTATTAACACAGCACTGATCTTCTTCTCTAGACATTGTCCTGGTATTGTATGTTGTAATGTTTAGTTTCGAAAGGTGACCTCTTTATTCCAGAGATTTTTAACACTCAATGCAATGGAATAAAGCTGCCTGCCTCATTGGACAGTTGTTCCACTGCCGCTGATGACTGGGGTTCGTGATGGGGTTGTGATATACATTTCTGGGTTTTAGCCAGTTTTCATCAACACGCTAGTCACTGCAGATTGGTGGTGATGGATAATTTTTTTTTTTTTTTTTTTTGATGGCTCGTACCGAACCAACCTAGTATGGATGGTCCTGACTTTGCTAATCAATGTGATGGGGCGCAAACCCTTTCACTTCGTTTTGAAAGGGATATATATATATATGTACATGTACTGTATATATATATATATATATATATAAATATATATATATATATATATATGTATATATATATATATATATATACATACATATATATTGTATGTATATATATATATATATATACATATATATATATATATATATATATCAACCCATAATAGATCGAGCCATGAAATGGTTGGATGATATATGTAACATTTCCCTAGGCCAATGAATTATTATTAATTTTAATCATTGCTGTATTGAAATGAGCTCAATTTGCGTAACATTTAATTTGCTTATATGACCAAACGAATGAAAGGCTTATATATGCACTCAATTTACGATAGCCTATAGTTGAGTGTAGTTTTATTTTAAAGACTTCAACTTTAAAGATACACCTCTTTCATGGAGTATGTTGGGATGAAAGGCTTTCGTAGAAATTGTCTCTGGCTCGGTTAGAGCCAAGTGAATATATTAGAGTTGCGCCACTGTTGCATTAATATCAAGTCAAGCGTTGATATACTCTTATGGCAAATGGAATCTCAGGAGAACGTAGGCAACGAGCTTTCAGATTCCGTTTATATATGACACTTGATGAGATGGGGAAAGAGCAAAACATTTTCATGCCACGCTGGTTTTTTTTTCCGTGGCTGCTTATCCATATGGCATTAAGAATAAAACATTTTATGAGATTTCTATTTTTTTATCCCTCTGGATGGAAGTTATTTATTTGTTTCTGTGTGGAAGGAGTATGTTGTGTAAAATTATTTTCTAGGAAATTATCATTCGTTATTTATTAGAAGAACTGTTACCTTTATTCCAACAATTTTACATTTGGTGATATTAACCTAAAGTTATTATGTAAGAATGCCTAAATATGCAAACATCAGTATTTCTTTCATAATATACTTTCGTATTTACATTAAGCAACTTTTTTTCAGCCAATATTACCGATTTATGTATATTATTCACATCAGGCTTATTGAGGAAACTAATTAGGTGTAATTTATATATAAGGACAAACTGGTCTGAAACCTTTTCAAGAGATAAACGAGTCCCCAAAATTAGTTTATCCGTCTCTCTCTCTCGCTCTGAGTGTTTCTGTATGCTGGTGAGTGAATACACTTGTGCGATCCTATAAATATCCTGATTAAACGCGGATAACAAAAGGCTATCGAGTGCAATATAGCTAAAATTTTTCGTGAATAGTCGTTGATTAGTTTGAGGTCAGAAAATTGGGATAAAATGTCGACATAGGATAGTTATCTTGTGAATTACTAAAAATATGATCAAGATGGCGCTCTATAATACAGGCAAAGCTTGGAGGAACATTGCTGCAATAAGCAAAAGTAAATTCCATGAGTTGGTGAAACAAGAACTCGACCATCTGATAACAGAGGTCGCTAGTAACTCCAACCAGTGTGGACTGAAAAATATTCGCATGCATATTGAAACAATATGATCCAACAAACTGGAGCAAATCTGCGGAAAACATCAGCAAAATGATAAAAGTTATTCCAAAGAAGATCCAAGTGATAAAGAGACTTATAAAGAAAGTTTACATCAATGAACACATTCCATCAAAGATCAATAAGAAGTCCAATATGGTGAATATGCTTATTGATGCATTGGGAAAAAGAATGAAAAAAAATGGTGCTATACATGTAATATATGGTATTCCATTGATAATCCGCAACAAGATATTAGAAAATGCGATGCCTGTCATGTTCCAACACACCCTACATATGCTGAAATACTGCAAAAAATAGAAAATAGAGACATAAATGTATTCTGTTCAACATGCTTAGTCTGTATAGAAAATATAATTAAGTCGAGACTAAATCTGCAAATAGTTGAAGAAGAAGAAGAAGAAAAAGAAGAAAAAAAAAGAACAGGATATGTGTAAGGATGCAGAGGAAATCATTAATATAACTTATGATGCCATCCAACAACATACTTACGAAAAAATAAATTATCAGATAGAAACAAATAATAGACCCAAGAGACTCTACATACTTTTAGGGAAGAGCAAGAACAAGAAAAAAAAGGAAAGAAAGTTATAGTCTGCAATTTGTTGAAAAGATGGAATTGCAGATTTGGCGAAAGATATAACTACAAGCATCCAAAGATATGCCATAATTATGAAATATATGGTAAATGTGCGTATTTAGACGGAAATGGAGACAAATGCAGAGATCTCCATCCAAAAATATGCAAAAACCTAAATGAAGGAAAAGGATGCAAATTCAACAAAAAATTTCGATATATGCATCCTGCAACCATGTATGAAAGTAAGAAAACTCAGCAAACAGAAAAGAAAAATGAAAGCAAAAATGAAAAAAACAAAAACAAAAAAGCAAGCCGAGTATATACCGCGCTATGCACAAAAGGCCCCAAGATATGATGCCTTTAAACCCAAATATGCACACTTAGAGCCCAACTACAAAGAATGCATCTATAATGCCATGGGTTGGTGCAGATATGGGGATAATTGCAGGTATACACACAAAAATAAATATGAAGGCGAAAAAGCAAATATAATAGAAAAGTTGGATTTTTTAATGGCAGAATTCCTGGAAATGTAGAAAAGAACATCATATCAGAACAGGAAGGAAGCATGGGAAAATCCATATTACCAATATTAAATAATGGGGATGAAAGACAAACCATAACAGTGATGAATGCACAGGGTTTAGTCACGAGTAACTCTAAAAGGAAAACAGAGTTCTTAGAAGAACTAACCAAAATTTAAAAAGATAGATATATCAAATATGTGAAACATGGTATTCCCAAGAGACTAGCAGTGACGACCAGATAAAGGGTTTATAGACATATACATCAGACAGAACAAATAGGAATCAATGGGAACCACAATATATGGAAGAGACATGAATCAAGGAAAAGCTGTGAAAAATACAGCTACATAGAATGTGAATTGATTGCGAAAGAATTTGAATGTGAAAAACTAGTGAATATTGTAGTTTATAGACCCCCAAATACTAAGGAGCTTGACATACTAATAGAAAAAATAGATGATATATGTAGAAACCATAAAGATTGGAATATACTCCTATCCGGAGATTTTAACTTTCCTTTTGTGGATTGCAAAGAACGGATAGAAGCAAGTGGTTGTATATATACATATAAAAAATAAAGTAATAGTAGCACAGAAGATAAGAGGCAATTTGAAAAGCTTCAAGATATGCTATTAGAACATAATATAAAACAAATAAACCACATTCGAACAAGAAAGGAAAATGTTCTAGATCTAGTATTTGTGAATGAGGTGAATTATGTTAAAGAAATAATAGTATATAACACGGGAATTTCAGACCAAAATGTAATAGAATTAATAGTCCATTCCAAAGCAAGTGATCGCATAATTAATCAAAGCACAAAACGTTGGGAAAGATATGGAAAATATGATTTTCATAGTGAGAATATAAGATGGTCAGAAATAAATGAAGAACTGAACAAAAAATGGAACAATGTATTCGTAAGTGATAACATACAGGTAAATTCGGACATACTGTACAAAATACCGGAGAAAATTGTTGAAAAATATGTACCAAAAAAAAAAAAAAAAAATAAATAAACAAAAGACATGCAAACCAAGAGACAGAAGAATCTTATCTCAGAAAATTAGAAAGTGGAAGAAAAATGTTGCAAAAGAAAAAAATGTGTGGAAAAATAAAGGAAATAAAATGTAAGATAGAAAATGCAGAACATAAAATTATACAATCGAAAGAAAATGTAAAAAAGGGACTTAGAAGAAAGGACACTTAGAAAAAAAACCAAAGTACTCCAATCCTATGCAAAAAAAAGATGAATAAAGGGAGATTAGAAATAGGCCCTCTAAGAATTGAAGGACCTTTAACGAATGAAAAAAAAAGGAAATATGCACATATTAGCAGAAAAATATAAGAGTGAGTTCACGCCAAGAATTGCGAATGAGAATAATGAAACAGAAATGAGAGAAGAAAATGTTGAATATCTAACAGTTATAGATATTAATGAAGCAGATATTGTCAAGGCTATAAGCGAAATTAAAAATGGATCGGTAGCCGGACCAGATGGAGTTCCAGCGATTTTGTTAAAAAAAACTGCAAACACTATCGCGAAGCCGCTTCCAAAACTGTTAAAACAAAGTGTAGATATGAGTGAGATATATGTTAAACATAAATTAGCTTATATAACCCCTATTTTCAAAAGTGGATCAAGACTAGAGGCAAGCAATTATAGACCTGTTAGTCTAACATCACATATTATGAAAGTGTATGAGAGGGTAATAAAAAAGAAAATAATGAATCATTTGGTTAAAAATAATATGTTTAATATAGGTCAACACGGCTTGGTGCCGGAAAAAGTACACAAACCCAACTGATAGAACACTATGAAAACATATGCAAAAATATGATGAATAAAAAAGACACAGATGTGATCATCTAGATTTTGCAAAAGCCTTTGGCTGCTAATGAACAAACAGGCATAGCTTTAGATTTCCCAAGGAATGCCCTTCCCCAACCTTCTGCATACCTCGCTCACTAGATGACTCGACATCCCTCCACAGAGACTGCGATTCAGTGACGTTTCCAATAGGCCCCTTCCTAAATTCCGTAATGCTCTCTTATTGTATAAGAAATACATTCCTTCTATTTCTTAGTAGAATTACATATGCGTGTTTTTCTGGTTCTTTTATTTTTAGCCTCAGTGGCTTTGTGGACAACGATTCCTTTCACTATGATAAAGACTTGTCTAAATTTATTTTCAAGAGATATTATAATGTATATGTAATTTTGATTTGATTTGTTTTGACCATTGTATTTACTATTTCAGGGTTATTAAGGAGATATCCGGTACCTCAATCTCTTTCAAAGTGGTACTCTAGATACTGGGTTGGTCTTTCTTTGGACACACATAAGTTTCAACTACAACTTATTATTGCCCATTTAGTTTTAATGCACTAGGTAGCGAACAAAAGGAACAAACATCAAGGAGATTCATCGGATTTTCGTTTTTGTGTCTACTTCATAGAGCTGATTGAATTTGATTTTCATTGACACCAAACAAACAATATAGGAATCATGCAGAATTATCAAATTTAGCTTTCGGGCCGAAGCCCGAATACACACGAACATATAGTGATCGCTTATTGATCATTTTTATTTCTTTATATTTACGAATAATAGCTAAGAAGTGTTTCATTTTTTATTATACGGATTAGAATGTAGTTGATAAAATTGGAAAAAGTAAAAAAATTTGAATATTATAGTTTAAATATTGTGATTCATCTTTAAAGGAAAATATTAGATATGAAATGGTATGGGAACGAGATTCACTATGATAGGAAATTATATTGTTCTCATTATAAATTTTCCAACTGAAATATAATGGAAAGATAAAATGTAAATAGGAATGAAAACCATAGAGAAATTGTAATAATCAACATTCAATAAAACTATATGATGTTTAGAAATTTGATTAGAATATGTAAAATTAGATGATTAGCTATTGAAAGAAATCCATAGCCACAATAAGATACAAAAATTCAGTAAAGGTATTGATTTGCCGATTAGATCAGATATATCTATATTTATTATATGAGAGAGAGAGAGAGAGAGAGAGAGAGAGAGAGAGAGAGAGAGAGAGATGTAACTATCAGCATTATAAAAAAGAATAATGGAGAATATTATCCAATTTATGCACGTTACTAAGAATTAGAAATAAAAGTTTTTTGATTACATAGTAAGACCTCTTAGCCACGATCGAGTAATATATTTAAAATTTAAAACATTGCTCTTGCTCGCTCCTCTTTCAAAAACAATAGGTTTTAGATATTCTTCTTATGCTTCATCATCTTCCTAATACATTGCCGTTTATTCATATAAAATTTCTTTCTTTCAGGTCTTAATAGGTACCGTATATCTCACTGAACAATAATAGTATTCAGAGCAAATTCTTAGAATAATTCTTATGCCAGATTCAGCCTTCGTCTTTGAAAAGATGAAGAACTTTTATTTAAGTTATCTCACAGATCATCCAGGGTTTGTAAACATGTGTACCACACGTGTTTCTGTTAGTAACTAACGGCTAACTTGAATCATTGACGTTGAAAATTTACTGCATTTATATTCAAACTAGCTCATTTCAGCAGGATAAACTTCACACTTAACTTCTTTCTGATGTACTATATTATGCCAGCTTTATCTGGAAAAATGTATGTATCCATGATTCTGATCCCAAATTCCTATTCAGAATGATTTATGATAAAACTGAGCATAATTTTCTAGTCTGTTTGTAAAACATGCAGCAACTGACAAACACACACGTATAGGACAAAGATGAAGACCAAATTATTATTTGGAATAATTCTTCATCCTGACGAACCAATTCTCAAAATTCTACCTTTGGTCGACTAAATGATTTCCTAATGTGTAAGACAAGTGAAATGAAGACGAGTTTCACCATGCCTGAAATAATACAAGAATACAAGTGATTTATGAAAGAAAAAGTATATTTCAGACTATGCATTGCAAAATATCTACTATTTATTGAATTTGAATCAGTTTTTCTATATTATTATCAAAGAACTGAAAATTAAGTTCTGATATTTAATTTGTATACTCAAAATATTTAATCTCAATAATTGCTGGCATTGATCTATTGTGATACCGCTGTCAAAACCATTTATTAGAAAATTAAGATATCCATTGTGTAATCAAAGTGGGAAATGGAATAAACCTAAAATGAAATTCTAATCATATTTTGTTTATTTCTTTATCCTATAGTGGTTTAAAGGAAAGAAAAAAAATCTATTACCCCGTAAAGCTATAATAGGTGTTCGACAGAAGAGAGAGAAAAAAAATGAGATATCGTTAAATCTCGAGTCCATGCTAACTTCCTCTAGGATGATTAATTAATTCCGGATCATTTCCAACAGGAAATCATTGTCTCGAAATCTCAATTGTAATGATTCTTTACAATAAATTAATGATGCAGAATAAGTCTGGAGAAAACCGTGGCGTTAATTACGTAACAAATTATTCTCATTACCTGACTCTTAAAAAAATTGAAAAGATTTAAAACAGCATCTCAGATTAGAATTATTTAAAGGTACAAACTTCACGAATTTAATAATACTTATGATCCAACTAAGAATGAAGGTATATATATATATATATATATATATATATATATATATATATATATATTATCATTACTTGCTAAGCTACAACCCTAGTTGGAAAAGCAGGATGCTATACGCCCAGAGACTCCAACGGGGAAAATAGCTCAGTGAGGAAAGGGAACAAGGAAAAATAAAATATTTTAAGAGGAGCAATAATATTAGAATAGATATCACTTTATAAACTCTGAAAACTTTAAGAAAACAAGAGGAAGATGAATAAGATATAAGATAGAATAGTGTGTCCGAGTGTACCCTAAAGCAAGAGAACTCTAACCCAAGACACTGGAAGACCATGGTACAGAGGCTATGACGCTACATAAGATTAGAGAACAATGGTTTGATTTTGGAGTGTCCTTCTCCTGGAAGAGCAGCTTATCATAGCTAAAGAGTCTCTTCTACCCTTACAAAGAGGAAAGTGGCCACTGAACATTCACAGTGCAGTAAGAAGAATTGTTTGGTAATCTCAGTGTTGTCAGGTGTATGAGGACAGAGGGGAATATGTAAAGAATAGGCCAGACTATTTGGTGTGTAAGTGTGTAGATGAAAGGAAAATGAACCGTAACCAGAGAGAAGGATCCAATGTAATACTGTCTGGCCTGTCAAAAGAACCCATAAATCACTCTCTCTCTCTCTCTCTCTCTCTCTCTCTCTCTCTCTCTCTCTCTCTCTCTTTATTATATATATATATATATATATATGTATATATATATATATATATATATATGTATATGTATATATATATATATATATATATATATATATATAGTTTTTATGCATGTATATATGTTTGCAGCTTTCTGTCTGTATCTATAACATTAGATATTTACATTTTGTTAAAATAAATTTGCCCAGATACACTCCAACATAGAATTTATCATGAATGTGAAATTAATTTTATGTTTTGTTAAAGAATCCGGCCTTTTATGCAAATCCTTTCGATATTTGTCAGTATATATTGCTACAATGTCACTGTTTTGCTATTTAGATATTGTAGAGTGCTTTTCATATTTTCAGTTTATCACAGATTCAAGGAAGGTTTTGAAGATTGTCCATTCCAAATGTAAGGACTATCATTTCAGGGGGAAGATAAACGATATAATGAGAATATGTGGTATATGTAACGTAATATATATATATATATATATATATATATATATATATATATATATCTATATATATATATATATATATATATATATATATATATACGCACACACACACTGGTATAAAAACTCGTCTGAAATACTAAGGCCAATCATTTACAAGGAAGGAGGTGGATCTACCCAGAAGAGCTTAAAATATGTCAGTGACGATGAGGAGGAGTGTTGGGCGTTATCAAATAAGATGCATTTAAATTGTGAGGAGGGATATGATAGGAATGGGACTTTGGGGAAAGAAGTACGGTATTTAAGTAGAGAAATTCAACTCGTGAAACCGACCCCTGTGTACAGTGGGGCCAAGAAGGTTGAAAGAAGAAGACTAAGAGATAGTTTTTAAACACTTTGAGATTATATAGACACCCGACGCCATAAGAATATCATTAACATTTTATCAATTCATCTTCATCGATAGCCATGAAATCAACGAATTGCCATTGATATATATTTTGGAGAGATATGGCTGAAGATACTAAACAACTTTGGTATCTGAATTGTCCTCTTGGTGTAACAGTGTCACAGGAAAACTAGCAGAGTTTTTTTTTTTCAAGTAGAAAATTAAATATATTTGAATATGAAGTAATTGTATTCTGTGAGTATTTTCTCTTCTTGAATATAAATGTTCTTAGATATTTAAAATAAATACTTCCAATCTTAAAGATACACGCTCTATTTTGTGAGAATAATTGAAGAAAAGAAAATAAATATGGCACATAAATATGATTCCTAAAATCTAGGTAGTTTAACTCATATCTGCTTTTAGGTATAAAGATTTATTTCGATATACATAGACCTATATTTAAACAATGAAAGCTTTTCACGCAGAGCAATTTAAACTACCAAATATTTTACTTACGTAGAAAGTAAGGAAATGTGACTTATACTATAGTTTACTTCCACGAACAAGAGAAGACCATAGAATATTTTTTTTTAGATATTGGTTTGAGACCGAAACCAACAACCCTTGTTTACTCGAGGGAGACAAGAGGTTGAGACTCTCAGCATTTGTGTGACAAGGAAACAATTTTAGTTCATCCAGTAACGGGAAAGAAACATTTATCTCTTTACCATCTAAATATTTAAGATGAGTTTCCGGTACCTATATGATTTAAAAGGTATAGTAAGAGCTTAATGTTCCTCACGGGGAGGAGGAATTCGTATTATCTTCTGTCAAGGCTAACGTTATGTTCTTAGTTTGATGGTAATTTTATGCTTTCTTGGTAAAGTCACGCAAAGATGTTTATTCTTATTTTTTTTTCTTTTTTTTTGTGCAAAATGTCCAATGATATTATTTAAGGAATTTGAAAAATCTCTTTATGGCGGTTTATATATACTGTATATTTACTGCAAGGATAACTAATTTCATGCTTGGATCTCTCTCTCTCTCTCTCTCTCTCTCTCTCTCTCTCTCTCTCTCTCTCTCTGAGAAATGTTAGTAGTAATTGGTATCAGCGATAATTATTGAGATCCATTATGAATTCGACCAATTTCCAGCTCGGTGAAGTTCAAAAGTAAAAGACCCCAGATTTGTTTCTGGCGTGAGTTCAAGGCAAAGAATAATCGTGACTGACCTCATTTGGAACTTTACCAGTAGTCCCATGTTATACAGATCTGTTACCGACTGGAAAATGATTAGTGTCTATTCAAATGATTTCTCGATTCTACGAGACAGAAAATATCCCCCATTCGCGTAAGAGTGCGTCTGACTCTACTTTGGAGTTTACAGCAAGTTATCAAAAACTGTTTTAGTCTATTCTGAATTTTTACCTGCAGCACATATTTTTACGGATTGACAATTCTGGAATGAGTTTGACCAAACATATGCCTTAATATTTATTGATATGCGAAGTCCATTCTACCCTACTCTATTTGAATGACTGGGTAGTAAATTGTGTCAAACAGTGTCCAGAAAACAACGAATTTCACACACATAATATCATGATTACTTGAAAATTATAATCATGACTCTGTCTACTCTTTTCCAACTCGATCATCAATTCACCATCATTGACAGTGGAAGTTATATATGTATGGTAAGGCCTGTAATGGTAAGTAGTTCTTAATATAGCTATTAAATATGATGAAAATCTATTTAAATAGTTTCTGCTTCACTATTGAAAATGAATATACCGGAACATTTCTTGGAAAAAAGTGTTTAGCCCTAGTGTTTTGTGTGTGTGAAAATCTTACTCAGAAAACTCATAACAACTAGCTTTTTTTTCTTTTTTTCCCTTTACTATTGTTGCTCATCCTTTTCCCGAACAGCATTTTAATCATATTATTTTTCATCTTAACATACTTTCTCAAACATTTTCTCATAGACTATGTAATGGTTCTCTAGAGAGGAATTAGGACAATAAAACAAGGCTGAAACGATAGAAGTTCTTTCTGTGTTATAAATTGCAGTGTTCTGTTGAATTTTCAGAAAGGTCATTTTGGTATATTTTGCCTTACCCCATAGATAATGTTTATATAGATAATATCTTATTTTAAGGCATAAAATCTTCTCCATACATTATTAAAACAATTGTTATCCCATCTTCACCCGCTGTTGTGCCTCTTGCAGAACTTCTGGTAAGCAAAATGAGATTATAAAAAGTAAACTGCCCCTTTCTCTAAAAAAGTATTTTGTAAGACGTGAATAAAACACTATTTACCCACAAAACTTTATTGGAAAAGGAAATTTTAGGATAACCATTTTATGTTGTGTGTAATATAAATTTCACCGAAATAAAAGATTTGGTGGACCGAAGAAACGTTTTAAGGACTATTTGAAAGAAAATGTGAAAATATGTGAGAGAAGTCTTTGAATAATCTTTCCACTTTATTTTTGCAAAATTTTATTATCATTCAACAACAACAACAAAAATAGCATATTTTCATAAGCTAATCCGTTATCAACGGATGTAATTATCAACCATGAATATCCCAATGATAAAGTGCGTATTGTACCAACCATGTGTCACACGATCGTACATAAATTATTTTGTATATATTATTCTTGTATTTGCGCTCTTCCCTCGCACTAAAACAAACATGAAAATTCATGTGTCCGGTTTTCCTCTGTAACATTGTCACTTTCTCGAACATGTATTTTCCTGTTGCCTTGCGGTTTTGTATATAAAGGAGAGTGTTCCTTAATAAAGGACTCAGTTGATTACATCCTGCCCTTGAGTTCACAACCCTCTCTCGGCCCGTCACATTGGTGACCCCGGAAGTCGACTCGCTCCCACCGCCTTACACCCCTACCCCCTCGTCCCTCCACGGTTGGTACTATGGCGGACTCTACGGCACTTGGTGCTGTGGCCGCTCCATTCAAAATTTCATCATTGGCCAGCGGAGAGGTGTTTGCTTGGTTTCAGCGCACAGAGGTCCAGTTTCGCATCAGGGGCGTGACTCGCTCAACCACCAAAGCGGATTATGTTCTCGCGGCGATACCCGAGGACACCTTCCCAGAAATATCCGACTTGCTTTGTGAACAAGGAGACACCCCAATAGCATATGACGCCCTCAAAACATACCTTCTGCAGCAGTACTCGCCGTTGCCAGCCGCCCGTATAGAAAAGCTTTTTCAGCTCTCGCAACAACCGTTGGGGGACCAAAGGGCTTCGCTTGCCCTCAGGGAAATGACCAGTATCGCTCGCCTTAAACCTGCCGCAGACGGCTCTCCTCGTGAGGTGAACCTACTTCGTGCCCTTTGGATATACCGTTCACCTGAACCGTACGCGCTGCCATACCCGATGTCGATAGTTTACCCATAAAGGACTTGATGACCAAAGCCGACGCCCTTATAGACAGCCACTTCAAGACCTCCATCAACCTCTCCACCCCTGACGAAGAGGATGCCTCTTCAACGTCAACCGAAGCTGACATAAATGCCGCAGGACATACAGGCCTACCCCATGACATGCCGAAGCAGCGACAAAACCGCCCAACACCCACCAATCGCTCGCGCCCCAATGAACGACTTCTACAGCCACTTACTACCTCCCATCTGCCGCAGTTTTGCTACTACCACTTCAGATTTGGGGGCAACCGCGAAGAAATGTGCCAAGGATTGTCAGTGGCCAAAAAACGTGTAAGTAGGCCATCGCTTGTGGCGGTGGCCTCCCATGTTTCTAATCTTTTATTTTTACAGGATGCAGGAATGGGCGTGCGATTTTTGGTAGACACGGATGCTTGTCGTTCTCTTTTGCCAAGAAAACTCTTCAAGGCACGACGTAGTCTATCTACATCTTCCGACGTCCGCTTGATAGCTGGCAACGGATCTGCGATACCCACCTACGGTTACGAGAACCTCACATTATCGTTCGGAAACGGTAAATTCAATTGGAAGTTTCTCGTTGCTGACGTCACAATGCCAATCCTCGGTGCGGATTTCCTCTCTCATTTCCACCTTCTGGTCAATGTCGCCCATCGACGATTGGTCAACGCAGACTCGTACTTGTCGACACCTCTTCAACCCGTCCCTCTAAACTCGCTCTCCACACCAGCGCACCCACGGATGCCTACGTCCACCTCCTCACGTCGTACCCGGAAGTTTTCCGTCCAGAACTTCGCCAAACGCCCACGGTTCCTGCCAAGCACGTTATTTATCACCATATCAAGACGAAAGGGACCCGCAGTCTTCGCAAAATTCCGACATCTGGCACCGGAACGATTGGCAGCCGCCAAACAGACGTTCGCCGAAATGGAGGAAATGGGCCTTTGCCAAAAGGCCTCCAGCCCATGGTCGTCACCCTTACACATCGTTCTGAAGAAAGACGGCTCCCTCCGTCCGTGCGGGGATTACAGTCGCCTGAACATGCAAACAGAACCGGATCACTACCCCCTCCCAAACATTGCCAACGTGACCTCCTACCTGCACAAAGCAAAGATTTTCTCTACGCTCGATCTCCTGAAGGTGTATTATCAGGTGCCTATGAACAAAGAAGACATCCCCAAGACTGCCATCACCACTCCGTTTGGTACATACACCTTCAATTACTCCTATTTTGGCCTTCGTAATGCTGGGGCAACGTTTCAACGTCTCATGGATGGCATCTTAGGGGACCTCCCTTTCTGCGTATGTTATGTGGACGACATACTTGTGTTCTCCTCCTCAAAAGAGGAACAAATCCGTCACCTGTGCATCGTGCTCGACCGCCTGCAACAAAACGGCCTTGTAGTCCGGTACAACAAGTGTATCTTTGGCGCCAACGAAGTGTCGTTCTTAGGGCACCGTATCACTCCTGATGGAGTCCATCCCCTCCCTGAGAAGGTAGCAGCCGTTCAGAATATCTTCGCGCCCTCGACCGTCACAGCTCTGCAGGAATTCTTGGGCATGATCAACTATTATCACCGTTTTCTGCCAGCCATTGCCGCCACTCTTGCTCCCCTCTACGCCTCCCTCAAGGGCAAGCCAAAGGACCTGAAGTGGGGTCCCCTTCAAGAAGCAGCCTTCTGCAATGCAAAGAAGGCCCTATCAACTGCTGCGGCTCTCACTTTTCCTATCCCACACGCCCCTCTCCTTCTCTCCACCGATGCCAGCGACATTGCTATTGGTGCAGTACTCGAGCAGGTGGTCAACGGCTCGCCCCGCCCATTGGCCTTCTTCAGCAGAAAACTGTCCAAGGCAGAATCAGGTTATTGTACCTTCGATAGAGAATTGCTGGTGGTGCACTTGGCTGTCCGTCACTTTCGCCATTTCTTAGAAGGTACGCCCTTCGTCATTCGCACAGACCACATGCCTCTGGTGCATGCCTTCACTCGACAGTCTGACACCTGGTCCGCCCGTCAACGCCGACATCTCTCCGCCGTGGCTGAATACAATTGCACCTTTCAATACTTCTCTGGGAAAATGAATCCCGTTGCCGATGCCCTGTCAAGAAACACGTTGGCTGCCGTTCAACTGGGATTGGATTACACCGCCCTGGCTGAAGCCCAACGACAGGATCCAGAGTATCAAGCTTTTGGGACATCTTGCACGTCCCTCCGTTGTGAAGACTTTCTCCTCGAAGACTCCAACACCACCCTCCTCTGTGACATCAGTACTGGTAGACCGCGACCTTTGATTCCTGCTCCCATGCGCTGACAGGTGTTTGATTTCATTCACGGCCTTTCACATACCTCGTGCCGTTCTACTGCAAAGCTGCTGAAGGCAAAGTTCATTTGGCATGGCATTTCTAAGGATGCTAAGGATTGGGTCCGCGCCTCTACTTCTTACCAAACTTCCAAAGTACATCGACACACGGATTCAGGAGTGGGCACCTTTCCTCAACCTCAGTGTTGTTTCGCACACATTCACATCGACGTTGTAGGACCCCTACCCACAACACAAGGACATCGTTACCTGTTTACCGTCATCGACCGCTCCACCCGTTGGCCTGAAGCCATTCCCATGGAAACTGCAATGTCCGCCTCATGTACATCTGCCTTACTCTCTGGATGGAATACAAGATTTGGTATCCCTGAACATATTACTTCTGACAGGGGAACCACTTTCACCTCTCAATTGTGGACGTCATTAGCGAATCTCCTGGGCATCACCCTACATCACACAACGGCCTACAACCCCGCTGCCAATGGAATGGTTGAACGTTTTCATCGCACCCTCAAAGCAGCTTTGATGTCCCGCTGCAAGGATTGCAACTGGTTTACTCAGCTTCCCTGGGTACTCCTGGGACTAAGGACCACTCCTAAAGACGCCCTCGACGTCTCGGCAGCTGAAATGGTGTATGGCGACCCGTTTGTCGTCCCTGCCAAATTTGTTCCTTCTACAACCTCCTCCGACGATCTCCAGCGCATACATCACGTCGTGGGAAAATTTACTCCGTGCCGCCAGACTTACAAGTCCCCAGCGAAGCATCACATACCAACGGACTTGCACTCTGTAATGCACGTCTTCCTGCGCAACGACACTAGCAAGCCACCGCTAACGCCCCCTTACACGGGCCCTTTCCTTGTGATCCGACGCAGTCCGAAAGCATTCCTACTAAACATTCGTGGCAAAGAAGACTGGGTCTCCATTGATCGTCTAAAACCTGCTTATCTTCTGCCAGATGACCCGCCTACAGTTCGCCTCTCTAGATCAGGGCGCCCTATTTAACATGTACAGTATTTCATTATTACGGGGGGAGCCATGTACCAACCGTGTGTCACACGATCGTACATAAATTATTTTGTACATATTATGCTTGTGTCTGCGCTCTTCCCTCGCACTAAAACGAACATGAAAATTCATGTGTCCGGTTTTCCTCTGTAACATTGTCACTTTCTCGAACATGTATTTTCCTGTTGTCTTGAGGTTTTGTATATAAAGGAGAGTGTTCCTTAATAAAGGACTCAGTTGATTGCATCCTGCCTTTGAGTTCACAACCCTCTCTCGGCCCGTCACAGTATTGTTGTTTTCATTACCAAGTCATTGCAAAATCAAATGTCAGTTAAGTGAACTATCATGTTGGACTTGATTATCTTCACTCATTAAAACCATTTTGATATTCATTTTCTGATGACTACAAACGATAATAAATCATTGTAAAGTCCGATCGGTCCAAATCTTGTTTGGTTAGTAAAGTTTGGCCTGATCGAACTAAGCATTTTCCTATTTTTGTAAGGATATTCTTTTTTGTTTATTATGAATCTGCAGGTTTTCATTTCATCATTGCAGAGTAAGAAAAAAAAGTAAAAAAGGAATAATTTACTGTGCATCATAGAAAACGGAAAATCATTTTAGAAAGCTTCTCTTAAGTTAGGTTTTTACTCAGTGGTTAATAATTACACATCTTAGTAGGATATTTGCTTTATTTGTTATTAACATTTATGAGAGTAAATTAATCTTTGAATATTCCAAAAAGCCAAGCGAAAGAATGTATGCAGTAGATGATTAGTCGATAACAAGAAGAAAAATGGCTCGTTAGTCCATGAAGAAATGATTGTCAACAAATAAGGAATTGCAAGAAATCATGAATTATAAATTATAAGCAGTTGATACTCAATTTCCTCATAAACCTCACTACCATATTCAAATGGTGCAATTAAAACTCATAGAGAAAACATTCCTGCTTGACCTATCATAAGTTCCGTGGATCTTGTTCCTATAAAGTGTCTAAATGGTTGGTAAGTGAGCTATCACCTATCCTTGGAACTATATCTTAATGCTCTGTGAAAAATAATGAAGATTGTATTTGTAGTTTTAGGAGGTTTGATTAACTCCGCTAACGAAGTTGAGAGGAGGTTATGTTTTCTCATCTAATATGCGGTTTGTTCATTTGTCTATTGGTTTGTTTGTGAATAATTTCCTTGCCACAATTTTAATCATATAGTAGGAAAAAATTCAAGGAATAATTGTTATAATGAGGTGTGGAAGTGATTCAATTTCTAAAGTTCCATTTTTATAGTCAAGGTTAAGATTGGGTGAAAGGTGTGCCGAATTAACCCTAACCTTAACCGCAAGCTCGCACCTGGTTGTCTCACACACTTCACATACGTCTAAGGTCTAAATTGATTCTGGAAAAGGCAAGCTGGTCTCGACAAAAAAGCTGCCGTGGCGGAGATCATAACTGACAGATTGCTTTTCAGAATTCTAATTTCAAGCTAATAAACTTTGATGATAAATCCCATTTCACAAAAGTATCTGTGGATGAATTACTGGAGCTTTTTAAGAACGAACTCTTCAATCATAGAATTGAGACTAAAAGGCTGTCGGTTAACTCTTAATGGGGAATTCTCTGAAAAAAAAAACTAATTTGGCCATGGCCAATCCTCTATCTCCATTGTTAAGCCATAGTTACATGATTTTTTTGTTCTTGATAAACAGAGTGCCTACCTAAGATTCTACCTGCATGTAATATTTGCGTGCTTCCAAGTTGTGTTGCATATGAATGCTGTTGCTGCCCTCACCCACCGGTTGTGAGACTTCCAAGGGAATATATGCACGACCTAGGTCCTTTTGTTTGTATATGCATAATCTATTTATTGTTGTTAGTATTCTTGAAATATCTTATATTAACCATTCCTTATTTATGTTGCAGTTTGTTTAATTCTTGTTTCCTATCGTCACTGAGCTACTTTTTCCTGCTCGATCATTTGGGTTTTCTCTCTCTCTCTCTCTCTCTCTCTCTCTCTCTCTCTCTCTCTCTCTCTCTCTCTCTCGGAAGATCTTCTGAAAAAAGTCAGTTATTCCTGAATCTCAGTTTAAGAACTATATAATATTTTTAGTATTTGCAATGTCTTTATTTCATAGTGTCAGGTCTTATTAAGTCAGATTTTTAAATATGTTAATCATATTTACATCATTATACATAGAGAATGTTTTGTCATCGCTGACATTTTTAGACATAAAATGATAGAATTAACTGAAAAAAAAGGAAATGATGGATTTGGTCACTTCTTATGAATGAAAACATCAGCAAAGCTGCATATGTAGTATGCTGACCAGGGCACCAGCCACCCCTTGAGTTATTGGGTCCTATGACCATCAACACTGTACTACATTGGATCCCTCTCTCTGTTTAGGCCTCATTCTTCTTTTGCCAACACAAACACCGAATAGTGTGGTTTATTCTTTAAAAATTCTCTTTTGTTCTCATACACGTGATTACACGGAAATTACCAAAATGTTCTTCTTCAAGGAGTTGAGTACTTCAATGTAATAGTTCAGTATCTACTTTCCTCTTGGTAAGGTTTGAAGAGATTATTTCGTTATGGTAAGCAGCTCTTCTAGCCGGACAATAAAAAAACAGACCATTATTCTCTATTCTTGGGTAGTGACATAGCCTCTGTACCGTGGTCTTCTACTGCCTTAGGTATAGAGCGCTTTTACTTTAGGGCACTCTAGCGCACAGTCTTTTGTCTCATTTCTATCCGTCAGGTTATATTCAAGTTTTTATAGTTTATATATCAAAGATTTAATTTATTGCTGTTTCAAGTCAGCCTTCTTAATTTGCTTCTCCGGAGTACAGCTGGCTCCCTTAGACTAGTTTCCTTCATGTATTTCAATCATTTGTCTTTTCACATGAACTTTGACCTTCCCCTCCTTCCGCTGTCCTCCACCTGCATGCTCATAACCCTTTTACATACGTGTTCATCTTCTCTCTTCTTGACTTAACATTATACGCGTATGGAGATTAATAAAGGTGTGGAGAGGAAACCAGTAAGAAAGACTTATATGAATAATGATATTATTTACAGATTTAAGAACCGTTTCATTTACGCAATTATGAGCTATTCATCTTCCTAACCATGATATGTTCTCCGAGGTTGTGACATTCCCTTCAAGCAACAGTCAGTGCTATGGTGTGATGTAGAACAGTCTGCATGTTACCCCAGGAAACTTTATCAGGGGACGTCATATGATTCTGATAGTCAATGATAGCTTTTCCATTAGAAAATTGCGCGATGTTTTCTCGTCAATTATGAGGAAAATTAAACTGATAAAATAGGTAGATCTCTCTCTCTCTCTCTCTCTCTCTCTCTCTCTCTCTCTCTCTCTCTATATATATATATATATATATATATGTATATGTATATATATATATATATATCTATATATATATATATATATATATACAGTATATATATATAAATATATATATATATATATATATATATACAGATATACAGTGTATATATATATATATATATATATATGTATATATTTATATATAGAGATATACAGTATATATATATATATATATATATATATATACATATATGTAAGTGTGTGTGTGTGAGTTTAAGTGTACGAGAATGTGAGCATATAATCAAAGGCTATTCGATCCACTCCATCATCTACTCTTATTATATTTTTTTTAATGAATTAATGATCTGAAGTTCTCTGGCAATAATTTTTGTTTATTTATTCATTTATTTATTTAATTTTTTTTTTATTTTACAAAAGATTACTATATGTAGGAAATATATAAGATATTCTTTAGTTTTCCAGAAAAAAAATGACGTTGTAATTTTCTTATTATGTTATATACTTCATTCATTCTTTTTTAATTTAGCTATATTTCTTTTCAAAGATTTTAGATTCTTTCTTCCAACAGCGGAATGATCATACACATTTGCTGCATGTAAAATCCTGAAATACTCTGAAGAAAGAACAGATTCATAATTAGAGTCGACGGCAGCATCCATATCCTAATGGAGAGTATTTCCCCGATTGTTAACTTCCATTTCATTTAAAAGCGAAAATGAAAATAAAAAAAAAACAATCAGGAAATCATTTGGTCATTCTATGTGGGAGAGAAGCCACATTGCTATCGCTTGGAATTCTCATTGTTTCGATGAAGTTGCTGACAACAGCTGCTAATTGGACACTACAATAACTCATTTGACGTTTGATTATCTACACAAAGAGGAACAGGTTACCTGATTAATATATAAAACGTGTACTGGGTATAATTAGTCCTTATGGAGTCCAAACTATTCTCAGTTTGTTCTAAATTAAGGGGCAGTTTTGTAAATTTGAATCATCAATAAGATAAAGACATATACAGAGAATGATTAAAAGAGATAAAAATATTAAAAAATCTCTCTCTCTCTCTCTCTAGTTAACAGTTGCATCAACTGCCGAAGTCTAGCCAATGAACAATTTGTCTTAGAATTAAATATTTCGTAGATACCCGAAAGCTATAACCAAAATTGTACAGAAAGTTTGGTCCCATTCATATAAAGGATAGATATATAAACACGATGGATTTTCCATACACACAGAAGAACAAAGTGGGTTATCCAGTCATATCTTTCAGGTTACTTCATGTTTTTTGGGTTTTCCTTCGAAGATATCTTTTATAGTAGCTATACAGATATATCTAGGCCTCACTTCTTCTACATACTCGAGCAATAAAGACTCACACCATTTTACACCGGACTTTTCAAATCATTATTTTTATTTGAACAAAACAATTCTTAATACTTGTTACATCACTTACTAATGTTTTGCCCTCACACCAGTTGTTTATTGACGAAAAAAATATAATTCCTTAGCATCCATTGTTTGTTATTTTTCATATTATTCAACATCCTTAATCCACAGCTATGAGACGATTCGACTCAACAATAATTGATTTTCCTAAAGCCGGCTACCGTTATTGCTGCGATGATTCTCTGACTTACCTTTTATTATTACTTGATTTTATAATCAGTATCTTTTATTGAAGATAACCCGTTTTTATTGAATAATCCTGAAACCTCTTAAAATACCAGCCGTGTATTTTTGTAAATGTATAATAGCAATGGAGAAATATTTCAGATCCATCCAATTTATAATACTTAATCGTAACTTCTCCGCTGACATAAACACATTTTACTTGCAAAATAAGATCTCGTAATCATGATGAACCATCAATTTCCTACAATTTCCATACAACCACT
>NC_090747.1:33549840-33564840 GCF_036898095.1 Palaemon carinicauda | reverse complement strand
ATTATGTTTGATATAATATTCATACTATAATTAAGACTACAGTTTTATCAAAAACTATGAGCAGTTCAGAAGTGGGAAAGAAGAAAATTACCTTTTATGAAAAAGGATTCCTTGTCGTGAATTCTCTTTAATATTAACTATATTTCATAAAATTCCAAATTGTTTCTCTTTCGAAAAGAATTTTACAAACTTTGTTCTTATTCTTTGAAAACTTTTAGATTCTACTGTAATTTTTATGAGTATTTTAGGGTTATTTGTAATCTTTGTACGCGTCAGATATAAATACAATGTGTATAGGACTCAAGCTATTCCTATGTACCTTTTGTACAAATAAAACACCCCTTTAATTGTAGAATATACTATATAGTTTTTTCATTATATTTCTCAAGCAAACATTACAGGGTAGCCTATGATAATGTTCCAAGTAAATGTATATATATATATATATATATACATGTATATATTTATATATACACACACACACACACACACATATATATATATATATATGTGTGTGTGTGTATATATATACATATATATATATATATATATATGTATGTATATATATAGGTGTATATATATATATATATATATATACAACACATATATATATATATATATATATAGAGAGAGAGAGATATATATATATATATAGATTTATATATTTATATATTATATATATATATACGCAGACACATATTTATATATATATATATATATATATGGGTATATATATATATATATATATATATATATATATATATATATATATATATATATATATATTTAAAACGGATATTGAGCGAAGTTCCTTAAAGTAGCTTCCTAAGGGATATATGTACTACAGTGATATTCCCAGAGAATTATACCTTTAGGTATCCAGAATTTTAACTCCTGGCGTGAATATCCTTAAAATTTCTCCTAAGGATATCTCATAATATCAGCGGACGCAATTTTTACACGCTTCCATAGCAATATGCAACACAAACAGCGTTTTGGTTTCGAAGAGGATGTGGCAAAATAAAAGTGAGCCGTCCAAAGGCTATCCCACCTCTCGTAATACTATTGGGAATACAACAGCGCCATTCCCACGATGGTGGACATTCCTTGTAGCATTGAGCGTGGTGTTACAGATACAGTACCACGGGAGGGATACTGTGAAGATCTTTTCTTTTAGAAGAGATGGGTGGATCCATCAGGACAACATGGCCATCTCACCCAAAAATAGATTTTTCGCTTCGCTCAAAATCCGTTTTTTGGGCTCAAGCCATGTCGTCCTGATGGAAGCATACCAGAGCATTAGTGTATCTGTAGATTTTTAATCAAAGCCTTAACCTTATATCAACCTTTTCTATGATCATGGGGACCACATCACTATATAAATCACTAATCATAACCAATGTTAGTGCTTCCTGCCTCCTACAGGGAAGAGTCATTCTAGACAGTAGAAAAGGGATCTTGAGGTTAACATACATAGTATGACCAAACATAAGTACACACTGAATATACAATTAGTCTCAAAGTTGTATATTTTGCTGAAATAATATCAGTGTATCTTATATCTATAATTTGATGCATACAAATATATGAGGGATACTTACTTTGGTAAGTTGAAGAACTCTGGCATGTATACATACAATTGTCTGGCGAGGGTGGACGCACTACATTCTAATAGACATTTATTACTAATAAATGACTAAAAGATGTTCAGTAAAACGAATGTAGTATGACAATGGGATTATACTTGTAACAAGTACAGACTATATTTCCTTCTTGAAGGAAGAAATGATGAGTGCCACTCTCAGACTGAAGAAAAATTATAAAACAATTTATCTTCATAATTCCTGTGCAGGTTACTTCTATCTGCACTGTGTACTTCGTACACCGGCACTAGTGCTATCTGTGTAATTCCACACCTGGGATTTTGAACAGAACAGAGCTAATGTTATCATGGTAACACTTAATTAAAAGAAGTCACACCTAAGAAGGGTGATCACTTCTCCCTTTGATTGACAGTCCCAGTCAATTAGCTGTTCATCGTAGAATTAGACGGCAGGTTAAATATTCTACCCGGCGTCACCACATATTGCTTCAGATCATGGATTTGTACCAACCGTGTGTCACACGATCGTACATAAATTATTTTGTATATATTATGCTTGTATCTGAGCTCTTCCCTTGCACTAAAAAGAACCTGAATAATCATGTCTCCGGTTTTGCTCTGTAACATTGTCTGTCTCTCGAACATGTTATGTCCTGTTGCCTTGAGGTTTTGTATATAAAGGAGAGTGTTCCTTAATAAAGTACTCAGTTGATTGCATCCTGCCTTTGAGTTCACAACCCTCTCTCGGCCCGTCACATTGGTGACCCAGGAAGTCTATTCGCTCCCACCGCCTTCCACCCCCACCCCCTCGCCCCTCCATCGTTGGTACTATGGCGGACTCTATAGCAGTTGGTGCTGCGGCCACTCCATTCAAACTTTCATCGTTTGCCAGCGTAGAGGCGTTTGCTTGGTTTCAGCGCGCAGAAGTCCACTTTCGTATCAGGGGCGTGACTCGCTCAACCACCAAAGCGGATTATGTTCTCGCAGCGATACCCGAGGACACCTTCCCAGAAATATCCGACTGGCTTTGTGAACAAGGAGACACCCCAATAGCGTATGATGCCCTCAAAACATACCTTCTGCAGCAGTACTCGCCGTCGCCAGCCGCCCGTATAGCAAAGCTTTTTCAGCTCTCGCAACAACCGTTGGGGGACCAAAGGGCTTCGCTTGCCCTCAGGGAAATGACCAGTATCGCTCGCCTTCAACCTGCCGCAGACGGCTCTCCTCGTGAGGTGAACCTACTTCGTGCCCTTTGGATACGCCGTTTACCCGAACCTGTACCCGCTGCCATACCCGATGTCGATAGTTTACCTATAAAGGACTTGATGACCAAAGCCGACGCCCTTATGGACAGCCACTTCAAGACCTCCATCAACGCGTCCACCCCTGATGAAGAGGATGCCTATTCAACGTCAACCGAAGCTGACATGAATGCCGTAGGACATACACGCCTACCCCGTGACGTGCTGAAGCAGCGACAAAGCCGCCCACCACCCACCAATCGCTCGCGCCCCAACGAACAACATCTACAGCCACTTACTACCTCCCATCCGCCGACGTTTTGCTACTACCACTTCAGATTCGGGGCAACCGCGAAAAAAGTGCCAAGGATTGTCAGTGGCCAAAAAACGTGTAAGTAGGCCATCGCTTGTGGCGGTGGCCTCCCGTGTTTTTAATCTTTTCTTTTTACAGGATGCAGGAACGGGCGTGCGATTTTTGGTAGACACGGGTGCTTGTCGTTCTCTTTTGCCAAGGAAACTCTTCAAGGCACGACGTAGTCTGTCTACATCTGCCGACGTCCGCTTGGTAGCTGCCAACGGATCTGCGATACCCACCTACGGTTACGAGAACCTCACATTATCGTTCGGAAACGGTTAATTCAATTGGAAGTTTCTCGTTGCTGACGTCATAATGCCAATCCTCGGTGCGGATTTCCTCTCTCACTTCCACCTTCTGGTCGATGTCACCCACGGACAATTGGTCAACGCAGACTCGTACTTGTCGACACCTCTTCAACCAGCCTCTCTAACCTCGCTCTCCACATCAGCGCACCGATGGATGCCTACGCCCTCCTCCTCACATCGTACCCGTAAGTTTTCCGTCCAGAACTTCGCCAAACGCCCACGGTTCCTGCCAAGCACGGTATTTATCACCATATCAAGACGACATAACCCTTAGTCTTCGCCAAATTCAGACGTCTGGCACCGGAACGATTGGCAGCCGCCAAACAGACGTTCGCCAAAATGGAGGATATGGGCCTTTGCCAAAAGGCCTCCAGCCCATGGTCGTCACCCCTACACATCGTTCTGAAGAAAGACGGCTCCCTCCGTCCGTGCGGGGATTACAGGCGCCTGAACATGCAAACAGAACCGGATCACTACCCCCTCCCAAACATTGCCGACGTGACCTCCTACCTGCACAAAGCGGAGGTTTTCTCTACGCTCGACCTCCTAAAGGGGTATTATCAGGTGCCTATGAACCCAGAAGACATCCCCAAGACGGCCATAACCACTCCGTTTGGTACATACACCTTCAATTACTCCTGTTTTGGCCTTCGTAATGCTGGGGCAACGTTTCAACGTCTCATGGATGTCATCTTAGGGGACCTCCCTTTCTGTGTATGTTATGTGGACGACATACTTGTGTTCTCCTCCTCAAAAGAGGAACACCTCCGTCACCTGCGCATCGTGCTCGACCGCCTGCAACAAAACGGCCTTGTAGTCCGGTACGACAAGTGTACCTTTGGCGGCAACGAAGTGTCGTTTTTAGGGCACCGTATCACTCCTGAAGGAGTCCATCCCCTCCCTGAGAGGGTAGCAGCCGTTCAGAACTTCCCCGCGCCCTCGACCGTCAAAGCTCTGCAGGAATTCTTGGGCATGATCAACTATTATCACCGTTTTCTGCCAGCCATTGCCGCCACTCTTGCTCCCCTCTACGCCTCACTCAAGGGCAAGCCAAAGGACCTGAAGTGGGGTCCTCTTCAAGAAGCAGCCTTCTGCAATGCAAAGAAGGACCTATCAACTGCTGCGGCTCTCACTTTTCCTATCCCACACGCCCCTCTCCTTCTCTCCACCGATGCCAGCGACGTCGCTATTGGTGCAGTACTCGAGCAGGTGGTCAAATACTCGCCTCGCCCATTGGCCTTCTTCAGCAGAAAACTGTCCAAGGATGAATCGGGTTATTCTACCTTCGATCGAGAATTGCTGGCGGTGCACTTGGCTGTCCATCACTTTCACCATTTCTTAGAAGGTACGCCCTTTGTCATTCGCACAGACCACATGCCTCTGGTGCACGCCTTCACTCGACAGTCTGACGCCTGGTCTGCCCGTCAACGCCGACATCTCTCCGCTGTGGCTGAATACAATTGCACCCTTCAATACGTCCCTGGGAAAATGAATCCCGTTGCCGATGCTCTGTCAAGAAACACGTTGGCTGCCGTTCAACTTGGATTAGATTACAACGCCCTGGCTGAAGCCCAACGACAGGATCCAGCTCGTAGGACATCCTGCACGTCCCTCCGTTGGGAAGACTTTCCCCTCGAAGACTCCAACGCCATCCTCCTCTGTGACGTCAGTACTGGTAGACCTCGACCTTGGATTCGTGCTCCCATGCGCCGACAGGTGTTTGATTTCATTCACGGCTTTTCACATCCCTCGTGCCGTTCTACTGCACAGCTGCTGAAGGCAAAGTTCATTTGGCACGGCATTTCTAAGTATGCTAAGGATTGGGTCCGCGCCTGTACTTCTTGCCAAACTTCCAAAGTACATCGACACACGGATTCAGGAGTGGACACCTTTCCTCAACCTCAGCGTCGTTTCGCACACGTTCATGTCGACGTTTTAGGCCCCCTACCCACATCACAAGGATATCATTACCTGTTTACAGTCATCGACCGCTCCACTCGGATCATGACCTGCGAGAGTACTGTCCGGATCCGCTCTATGAATAAAGTAGGTGAGCTTCGCCCTTAGTTGTTTTAGAGATAAATTTGATCCAGAAGTTTCTCCTTTAAAGAGCTGTCTTAAGTCTTAAGTTCTACGAAGATAGACCTTTAGACACTCTACAGGACATAGAGAGACATCTTCCTTCAGAGGGCACATTCTCCAGGGTCCCCACCTCTTAGTGGGTAGCTCGTTTTTAGCGAGAAAGGATGGATCAGGAAATAGATTCAGTTCTCCCACTTCCGTGAACTGAATGTGACCCTCATCTCTGGATAGGGCTACTATTTCACTAACTCTAGCCACGGAGGCGATAGAGAACAAAAAAATAACCTTTTGGGTTAGATCCTTAAGAGAACAATCTTCATTGTTCACAGATGAGGCATAATGTAAGACCTTGTCCAAAGATCAAGAGATAGGCTTTGTTGGTACCATGGGCTTAAGCCTAGCACATGTTTCGGAATCTTATTAAAGTTTTCATTTGCCAGATCCACTTGAAAGGCATATAGGAGAGGCCTAGTCAAGGCTGACTTGCACGTATTTATTGTATTGCCCGCCAGACCTTGGCTATGAAGGTGGACAAAGAAGGACAGACAGAAGTTCATTGAAATTTCATTCGGTCCTTTTGCTTTGACAAACGCAACCCAATTTTTCCAGGAAGACTCATATTGTCTTCTAGTTGACTTGGCCTTATATTATTCTAAGAATTCTATATTGCCTTTTGAGATCCCAAACCTTTTTCTAACCGCTAGAGCGAGACAATCATGAAAGGAAGGGTTTGGGTTCCCTGTGATAAAACGAAGGCAGTTAATTTCTGAATCTTCGGAAATATACCTGGGGTCAGAGCTAGGACCAGCCTCTTCTAGTCTATCAGCCCCACTAGAGGATCCTCGTATGGGGCTATATAATATAGAAAGGTAGTTTCTTGAAGACGCTCGTGATGAAGAGGTCTAATTGTTCCCATCTGGGAGGGAATATGTCTGCGTCCATGGACCATTCCAACTCTATCAGTTTGTATCGAAATAGAGTATCCACCGTCACATCGTGGATCAGTTGTAAAGAGGGATGGGTAACTTCACCAAGACTGAATGAGACGTTCGAATGTGATGTCTTATTATCGCATCGGTGTCCCAGATCAGTCATAGGGAGTCTGATCTGTGTGGAGGGGGCTTCCCCACCCATGAAAGGAATAGCAGAGTCTCTGGACTTTTGTGCTCTAATTTCTGTTAGAGAAGCGATTAAAGAGGGACCCATCTTAGTCTTTTTTTATATCTTCAAGCGTTTGATGCGTGTTTTCTCCAAGCTCTTAATGCATCTTTCCGGTGTGCCCTTAGCACCAGGTCTGTCACTATAGCAAACTGGGGAAACTTTAGCGTGTTTTCCTGTTGGCATTTTGGAATTCTGACTGAATACCTGAGTCTCTTGACAGACCTCACGAGCTCCTCTTATATTTTCAAAGGAGAGGAGAGTTGATGTGACTGAGGACTTCGATGGTATCTTGAACATCGAAACCCCTGAGCTGGAGAAAGTCGAGACTTCTAGAAGCTTATCTTGCATCCGTGATGTCCCAGGAACCGGGTCATCTCTTTGAATGCACATTGGCCGGACACTTCGGGTGCTGCTCACTCCAGCCTCTTCTTGATCAGGCATATTAATACCTGAACTATTTCTATGCTTGACTTTGACGTGACTAATTTCGTCAATCCTTTGAAGATACTTAGGACTGTGAGTCCGACACGTATCTTCCTTAGGATGAATGTTACTCTCTGTAACATGAATTCTAGATAGGAGGAAGGGGGGTGGTTGACTGGAAGGTTCCGAAGGACACCTTTCAGGTCTGACAAGACTACGAACACCCTTAATTGGAGCAAGGTCCATATGTTCAGAATGATTAAGATTCAGAACTTGCTGTTTTTTATGAACTTGTTGAGTGGCGACAAGTTCAGAATGGCTCATTGATATCTTGAGTCCTTCTCATGAACACAAAGCAGCCTTCCCTGGAACTCGATGAGCTAAAGTTTTCTTCATACCTGTATGCTCTATAGCTCTCAGATATACTCCTCCAGGAGGGTTTTGAATTGTAGAAGGTAAGGAAATGATGGTAGGGACATTTCTGTTTCCCATCAATGGCTCATCTTGAATAGGCTTTGGACCGAAGGATCGAAGGTCCTGTGATCCTGAGGGAAAGTTCCTCCTAGCTGAAGCATCTTTAAACTTTTGACCATCTGCCTGTAGCACCCTGGTCACTGGAATAGTGGGATGTTGTTGAGCAGCCCGGATATTTCCAGCATTTCCGATCTTCTTTTTAGGTTGGGGACCCACAACCACAGAAGATTTTCTCTTTGAATGAATGCCCCATTTTTGGAGACCTATGTTCTCCATGGTGGCGTTCTTAATTACTTCCTTAGTGACCTCGTGTGGGAAGAGGTCTTTACACTAAATGTTGGAAGATATTAGCTCCCTTGTTTCATGTTTTACTGTTGCATCAGCGAACACAAACTCTCTACATGCTCTCCTAGCCTTCATAAAGGCATAAAGGTCCTTCACCAAGATGACCATGAGCATGTCTGGGGTACTTTCGTAGGTTGAACGCAACTCTATGTAGTTTTGTAGAGAAAGGGATGTCGCAAGTCTCCCTTTTGACTCCTGTTCATTACACAAGAGCAACTCAGACAATTTAGGGTGACATACCTTGAATTGTCGACTTGCTACGTCCTTGTCTAATTTCCCATCAGGACAACATGGCTTGAGCCATCAAAAGTGGACAGAGGGGTAGGGAACAGGGTCCTGTAACGAGTGTGAAAGGAACTGGCAAAAATTGTCAGTCCTAAC
Organism: Palaemon carinicauda; assembly: GCF_036898095.1. Classification (NCBI taxonomy): domain Eukaryota; kingdom Metazoa; phylum Arthropoda; class Malacostraca; order Decapoda; family Palaemonidae; genus Palaemon; species Palaemon carinicauda. The sequence goes on along the minus strand of NC_090747.1, from coordinate 33,556,467 downwards.
ACCTGTAAAAGTAACTCTGTTTCGGTATCGGCAGAATCCCAGGGAACAGGAGAGACTCAGTTCTCCATCCCAGATATTGCCGACACTGTTAAGGGGATGACGGTACTGTCGCCTCCTCTCAACAAAGATGAAACAGAGTTCCAGTGATCCATATCCTAGGCTAAAGAAAATTACTCTTCAGCACAGAGTACTCTGGCATAGGAATAGTCTTTTAGTCGCAAGGAGAAGATGGTATCCTACCATAACTTCAAGTGCGGCTAATGAGGGTTAACCTCCATTGCCGGCCACCTAGCCACTACAACCCATTCGCCTTGCTGTCAGGTCACCGACATAAGACTAATTACTCATAGATTCTAAATCCCAAAACCTGATGGTATACCACAACCAACGGTTAAGGGAAGAGGCAGGACAAACCCTAAGCTAGCCATTGTCTGAATAATATTCAAGGCACGGCTATTAGGGTTGTAGCCTGAGGCTACACTCAGAGGGAAAGAGATTACCCTTAAGTCTCCGAAGAGACGTGTAATGTTTCATAACATTCTAGGAGATATCAGTCTCCACTGAAGGAAAACAATACACGAGGGTAACCGGGGAAAGTCTGAACATATAGTAAAACGTCTAGGTAAGGTTACCTATACGAGATCTCGGTTACCTAAATCACCGAAACTCTAACTATACGATCGACAGAGAAAAGGGGGAAACAAAAATTATGTACATTATCGAAACTTTACAAGAATAATTGCCTAAATAGCTAAATAATTAAAATAATTAAATAAAGCTATTAAAAACTGGAAGTCGTTCTGCTATCTAAATAACACATGCCTAACGAACGACGGCGCCATAGCGCCTCCAGTAACTGGCCTAGCGCTTAAACACAATAAAATACTCTAATTTCATTGTCAAACAGGAGCTAAAATATACTTAATGCAAAGACCTGATATTCAATTTTCCAGAGGCGGAAGAAGATGGAGAAAGCATAATAATAATTCTGTAAAACGATCGAAAAGTTAGATCACCAGGAAATATCACCGAGCGAGATCGCTGCAAAAAAAGGTATGTCCGCCATCATGGGAATGGCGCTGTTGTATTCCCTATAATATTACGAGAGCAGGTATAGCCTTTGGACGGCTCCCTTTTATTTTGCCACATCCTCCTCGAAGCCAAAACGCTGTTTAGGGTGCAGATTGCTATGGAGGCCTGTCAAGAATGCGTCCGCTGATATTATGCGATATCCTTAGGAGAAATTTAAGGATATTCGTGCCAGGAGTTAGAATTCTGGATACCTAAAGGTAAAATTCTCTGGGAATATCACTGCAGTACATATATCACTTAGGAAGCTACTTTAAGGAACTTCCATTAGGACGACATGGCTTGAGCCCAAAAATATATACATACATATACATAGTATATTCTAATACTACCTTTGAAGGTATGAAGAAATAACTGAATAGAATTTTGTCTTTTTTCATTGGAATGCAATAAAGTAAATGATTCATTTAATTTTCAAAATGGATCAAAATCCATCTAATTCTGCGAGTTTGAAATTACAATCCCAAATTTGCTAGGAAAAATATATAAAATTTCCTAAAATACCTAATCATATGTTATTCAGACTTTTCTCTACTGATATTCTTAATATGGGTTATATTTTATTCTCCTTTGTTGCGTTAACACAAATATTGAGGTTTTAGAATAAAGAAAAATATCAGCAAGTTATAGAAATTATAAAAAATATATAAAGATAAGGAGAAAATTCCGATTGAGAAAGGAGTTAGAGAAGGAGACCCCATCTTTCCTAAATAATTCACAGTCTGAGTTCTCTTGCTTGAGGGTACACTCGGGCACATTCTTGTAGCTTATCTTTTTTTCTTCCTCTTGGTTTTTTTTAAAGGGTGTGGTGGGCAGGTGTAATAGAAAGGCCACATATGCCTGGTGGTTTATCAAGAGGTTGTCTTTTCCTTATATGATATCTTACTTTCCAAAACCATCCTTGCTGTCCTCCCTTCATTCGAAGGGGATATCCCTGAGGGTATTTATCTTTGCATGGTGTATCGGCTTCTCCATGTTGACCAGTTTTTCTTTGGGTTGGATCAATCACTATTTTTATATTTCTGTAGATATTGTTTTTGTTATCATTTTGTTTAATTAAGTTTTTAAGTATAATGTATGTTTTTTGATACCATTAATTCTTATGATCTCTGGAAACAATGAGCAAAATCCGGGACCAGTACGTTCTAGATTTCGTCAACTCAGCTGAGCTCCTTATAATTAGTTTTGAAAAGCCAATATTGTTGAAACGTAATGACATCCCTAGAATAGGAGACCCCATCTTTCCTAAGTAATTCACAGCTCGAGTTCTCTTGCTTGAGGGTATACTCGGGCACATTCTTCTAACTTATTTTTTTTCTTCCTCTTGTTTTTCTTTTTTTTAAAATGGTGTGTTGGGCAGGCCTAATAGAAATGCCATATATGCCTGATGGTTTATCAAGACGTTGTCTTTTCCTTATATGATTCTTTTACTTTTTAAACCATACCTAATGTCCTCCCTTCATTCGAAGTGGCTATCCTGGAGGGTATTGATCTTTGCATGGTGGATCGGCTTCTCTATGTTGATCAGTTTTTCTGACTTTTTTAATAGTCTTTGGGCTGGATTAATCACTTTCTTTTTTATTTCTGTACATATTGTTTTTGTTACCATTTTTCCTAATTAGGTTTTGAAGTATGATGTATCGTTTTTAATACCAGTAATTCTTTTGCTCTCTCGAAACAATGAGCAAAATTCGGGACCAGTACGTCCTAGATTTCGTCATATCATCTGAGATCCTTCTAACTGGTTTTGAGAAGCCAATAATGTTGAAACATGATGCCATCCCTAGTGCCAGGGGAATGGCGGTGTATATTTCGACTGCGTACCCTGCTTCTCATAAGCCCTGCTATGAATGTGGAGGCCATGAGATTGAAGAAAAAAGAGTTTGTGGCAGGCATAACAACTTCTATTTGTGCTCGATCTACCGGAATCCTTAAATGGGGTATTCTATCTTCGATTGCCTTATTACCGTTAAGGCTAAGATAAAAGAAAGATGATAGAAAGGCCTCTTCTGTCTTGGTGATTTCAATGCTCACCATAGGGAGTGGCTAAATTGTGTTTCTCCTATAGATCGCCGTGACTTAAGAATTTTAGGCTTTGCCTCTGAATCAGGCTGTGAGAAAATCTTAAGTGAAGCTACTCACAGGTCTGGTAACTGTTTGGATCTCGTGTATACCGACACCCTTGGCGTTATATCAATTAAGGTTGGTTCTCCAGCTGGGACATCTGATCATGCCTTGATTTCATTAGTAGTGATGACTGAGCAGCCTGTCCCTGATGTATCTCAATCTGTAAGATTTATATGAAATCTCAAGCAGACTGGAATGGGATTTTGCAGGATCTTTTGTGCTTGAATTGGTCACAGTTGTATAGTAGTGTTGATCCTGTAGTCCCTATGAATGCGAATCTAGTCAACATAATTGATAGGCGTATCACTTCTCATATACTAAGGTACTGAGTTAAGTACAAACCATGGTTCAATGAGGATTACACACATGCTTATTTGGAGAAGCAGGAAGCGTATCATCTCTGGAAAGGTAACATATCATATTTGACCTGTAATAACTATACTCAGCTTTTTCTCAGAGAGTTTATGCTTCATCTGAAAAAAAAATACAATTTAACAATAAAAAACCCTTTCTGTTAAAAACCAGAATCATAAGTGTTGGACTACCCTTAAATCTGCACTCTTCGGTGTTGATGCAACATTTTCTCCTTTACTTAAACCAGATGGCTCCATCACTCATTGTCCAAAGGAAAAAGCAAACCTTTTGGCAGATGTGTTTGACAGCAAGCAGAGTAATAAGAAAATTGAACTTTCTCATTCCTGTTTTCCTGAGGATAAACTAACTAGTTTAGCTTTTCAGTCTTCTGAAATTAAAGCTCTTTTGATGGACCTGGATACTTATGGAGGTGTAGACCCAAATGGTATTTTTCATTTAGGTTTTATAAAGACTGCAGATTTCTTAGCTCCAAAGTTATCTGTTATTTTATACAAGTTAGCACTAAGAGGAGCTTTTAGCACTGGTTGGAAAATTGGTAATGTTACTCCACTGTATAAATGTGTTTGTGGTACCTCAAGTCCCACTGATTACCCCCCAATTTCCATAAGTACTATATTATCTCAAGTTTTTGTGCATCTTTTGGCAAAACTTCTTAATAGGTTTGCTGGCGGTAAAATTTTCTCATGTATGCAATTTGGTTTTCGTAAAGGCCTTAGAGCATGTGATGCCCCTCTTACAATCTCCAATGCAGTACAGTCCCTTGTTTGTGGTCCGGATGTTCGTATGCTTTGCTTTGATTTTAGTGCTTACTTTGACCGTGTTAATTATGAGGCCTTTGTTTTCAAACTCAAACAGTTGGGAGTGGGTGGGTCGTTTCCCAGCAGCATTATTGATTTTTCAAAAAATAGATCTTAACAAGTTGTTGTGGATGGGCTCCAAAATGAGTATCGGAATGTGATATCTGGTGTTCCTCAGGGTAGTGTGCTTTGTCCATTACTTTTCATTTTATATGCATATGACATGTAGTTTGGTCTACAAAGCAAGCTTGAGGCATATGCAGATAATGCTACTCTCTTTGCATCCTGAATATAGACCTGGGGTTGCTAAATCCCTTGATAGATAAACAGCTAAAATGAGTGCATGGTGCATATTATGGGGTATGAAGTTGAATCCTGACAAAACTCAAAGTATGAATGTAAGTAGGTTAAGGAACGTGGCTCCTCAACATCCTGATCATCATTTGCACAAAAATGGCTTAATGAGAAAGTCTTTCAAAATTTTTGTTGATCAATCTATTTTAATGTGCTTTAGTTCTTTCATTTTACATTGTTTCGATTATTGTTCTCTTTTCAGGTCTTCACCTGCTGATTTTCAGCTTAATTTGTCTCCAATGCAGTAAAGAAATGCCTTGATTGTGGTCCGGAGGTTCATATGATTGGATTGGATTTTAGTGCTTACTTTGACTGTGTTAATCATAAGGCCCTTGTTTTCAAACTCAAACAGTTGGGAGTGGGTGGGTCGTTTCCTAGCAGCATTAATGATTTTTCAAGTAATAGATCGTAAAAAGTTGTTGTGGATGGGCTCCAAAGTGAGTAAAGGAATGTGATATCTGGTGTTCCTCAGGGTAGTGTGATTTGACCATTACTTTTCATTCTATATACACATGACATGTCGTTTGGTCTACAAAGCAAGATTGTTGTATATGCAGACAATGCTACTCTTTTTGCCTCATATCCATCTCCTGAATGTAAATTTGTGGTTTTTAAATCCCTTAATAGATATATAGCTGAAATTATTACATGATGCATATTATGGGGTATGAAGTTGAATCCTGACAAAACTCAAAGTATGAATGTAAGTAGGTCAAGGACCGTGGCTACTCAACATCCTGATCTCCATTTGCACAAAAATGGCTTAATGAGAAAGTCTTTCAAAATTTTTGGTGATCAATCTATTTTGAGGATGTGTTTTAATTCTTTCATTTTGCCTTGTTTCGATTATTGTTCTCTTGTTAGGTCTTCACCTGCTGATTCTCAGCTTAATTTGTTGGACAATAACTTAAAGTCTATTATATTTCTCATTCCTGATCTAGATATCAATTTCTGGCACTTTTGCTCAATTAGGTCATTATGCATGTTGCATAAGATTTTTTTTTTTTTCATTCTGATCATCCTTTACATTCAGATCTTCCCGGAAAGTTCCATCCTGTTCGTAATACTAGGTATGCAGTTAATTTTAATAGTGAGGCCTTCTCCATCATGAGGCTCAATACTACACAGTACACTAGAAGTTTTATTCCAGCTACGACCAAGTTGTGGAATGATCTTCCTAACCGGATAGATGAACGAGTAGAACCTCTAAAGTTCAAACTTGCTTACATAAGTGCGTTTATAGTTTCTATATCAAATATCTGTTTCAATGTTGTTATTGTTTTTAAATTATTTTATTCTCATTTTTCATTACTTCTTATATCGTTTCTTTCTTTATTTCCTTTTCTCACTTGGCCATATTTCCCTGTAGGAGCCCTTGGGCTTATACCATCTTACTTTTCCAACTAGGGTTGTAGGTTATCTAGTAATAATGATAATAATAATATACCAAGAAAGAGCTTTTAAGAATTTATATTTGGAAATACAAAAATTAATATGTATGGCGATGATATAGATGCATAAGAAAATCATAGGAGGAACTACAAAAGATGATAGAATATTTAGAGTCCATAGAGAAAGCAGAAATGTCAGACAGAAAATTAATAAAAGGTAAAGTTGGGACGATGTTCGATATAAAGGCACACAGGCAACAATAAAATTTATAAACGATCCTTTCAATATTATTAACTAAAATTTGTACTGAGGACAGGCAATAGGTGTTTCATCAGGGCAAGAGACTAAAATCAAAAGAGAGATAAGTGTGGGGGGCAGAGCTTCCGCTGAAGAAATTACATTATGAAAATTAAAATGTAATTTTTTCTACAAAGAAAAACATTTTATCAGATGTTCCAACCAGTTTTAACTTATGCTCGACTTTAACTTCTCT
>NC_090747.1:33537751-33549340 GCF_036898095.1 Palaemon carinicauda | reverse complement strand
CTTGTCTTATGTCCACTCCTATCTCCTCTGGACAATTTTTTCTTGAAGTTTTTAAACACATATATGAGCGGAGCTAATTACAAGGGGCAGTCTTCATTTCCTTATAAGGAGGTTTTTGATATGTTTAAGTCATTAATGGTTTCCTCAAAAATCCACTTCGATCATGCCATGGAGGCTTCTAGTACAAATTTCTGATGCAATCTGGACCTTGTGTAAGTCATAACAAATATGCGGCGCGTGTCTACCCGTGATGACATTTTTCATAAACAAGGATATTCCCAAGGCTCGGTTTATCAAAATGTGCTGACTCCATTGATTAAGATGATGACCTTTTGGTCCAAGCAATACAATTTCTTTATCGATGTAGGCACTCTTCGTCGATGCTCCGTTTGTTTAAAAAAGGCTGACGCCAGCGAAGTGATAACAGCTTTGATCAAACACTATGGTAGTCAAATTTTCCCTCACTGCTCACACTTGGATGTAAATAAGTTTCGCTGTTTTAATAAGATATCTCTCCAATAGTAGTGCACTACCCATGAAAATGACAAGGAAAGAACTAAATAATGAGAGCCATAGCAATGATTTTTCATAAATATCTCAATAATATTGGAAGCTTGTTCCTTATATATGTGAAATATTCTTAAGCTACAATTTCTTGGTGGATTTGTTTGAATTAAATCGAACATTGGAGAACTGTACCATGTTGCAATTTTCTAGTTATTTTCTTTGATATGCTCCACTTACAGTATTAGCGTATAAAACTCTTATTCTTACGAGGGTGGATATGGCAGTGCCTAAATGTCGATAAAATGGTTAAGAAAGATTAGACAGAAAAGTAAATAAAATTCGAATTGATATTGTATATATGCCTGTAATAAAGGTTATTTCTTCTCTCTAAGAAGGCTTGTTACTAAAGAAGATGAACTAAATCCAATATCTTAATTTTTTTAACAAATAATATTGAATAAAAAATTAGTTAGATTTTTCTAGTGTCTTTATGAACGTATTTGGAATACGTTTCCCCTGGAATTTTCTGAATTATTTTTTCATAAGCCATCTATGATAGGATATTTTTGCTAAGTATTCCGGTATTCTTTTTTTTATCGTATTACAAACGAAATTGGAACGGCTGAAAAATTCGAGAATTATTGATATTAGGAAAATCATGTATTTATTTAAAATATTGACTCCCTCTTTTTTTCATTTTTTTTTAATATAACTAACCTATTTCCGTCATAGATTTTGCATGAATGCCTACAAGTGTACATCATAGAGTGTTCCTCATTATTGTTAATAGTTTTAGAATTTTTTTTTTTTATTTTAGCTGATATAGAAGCTATAATTTAACAATATGTGCAAAATCTGTTGAGTTATAAATCTTTGCATCAGAACCCCAATATTTGTTCCATTACATTAGACACCAGAATACCGACTAGTCATTTTGAATCAATTACACATCAGACAACTGACAGAACCTTTCAATGTTTCATGTGCCACTGTTAAGCGGGTTTCTTTCTGTTATAGAAATAGTTATTATTGAAAGAGAGATACTTGAATTTATTCTACAGACAAACACTCGTTGCATTTTGCTCAAAATTTCAATCTCAGTGGAACGCTATGTATTCGGTCATAGACGAGAGAGAGAGAGAGAGAGAGAGAGAGAGAGAGAGAGAGAATCCTAAATGAATGGGTTATAATGTATCTTATTTTTTCCAAATAGTTGAGAACTGTCTATTTCAAGGTTTGTTCTAACGCAATACTGTTGAATAAGCCCTAGGTATCTATTTTGATTATCTTGGTAACAAATGTTTAGAAAATTCTAGGTAATATGGACTAAGTGCTTAACACTGTTTCAGAGAGAGAGTGAGAGAGAGAGAGAGAGAGAGAGAGAGAGAGAGAGAGATTGGAAAAGCTTAAACTGGTATATTCAGTATTTAAACAGGATATAGATTGATAGTCTTTATCAACAAAAAAGTTTTACTGACAAAGCATTTAAGAAAAAAACAAGAAATATTTTAAATTATGAACAATTATAAATTTTGTAAATTGACGTTATATGAGAAGACACCCTTTTTTGGCATTTTGTTAAGTTTTCATAGATATTGTACGTTGTATATATATATATATATATATATATATATATTATCATTTATTTTTTGAGCAAGACAACGAAAACTAATTAACATCTTTGCATCCCATTTTTATTCTTATTGGCACTTTGTTTTTTATTTATTTTTTCATTCCAGGTAGCAAACAGTAACTCAAGCCCTCTAAGAACAGTAAAACTAAGCCTTACATATCTTCCTTGACTTGTTTCTTTAATTGTAAGGCAAATTGAAAGTTTTCTTTTATTTCCATATCCAAATTTTTAAATGTTCTTTTTTTTTTTTTTAAATATGTTCAAGATGTAACAAATACAGATACTTCCATCTTATATCAGAATAAAGAAGTTTTATTGAATAAAATATTATAGTAATAAAATAATGATTGATACTTAAAATATTGAGCAAAAGTTACAAAGAAGTTGCTCTGAAATTACTTCATTGTGATTGTTTTAACACAAACACACACACACACACACACACACACATATATATATATATATATACATATGTGTATATATATATATATATATATGTACATATATCTATATGTATATATATATATATATATATACATATATATATGTATATATATATGTATATATATATATATATATTTATATATATATATATATATATATAGTTATATATATATATATATATATCACGTCTATATCATATATATATGTACACATATATATATATATATATATATTTATATATATATATATATATATATATTTGTATATATATATATATATATATATTTGTATATATATATATATATATATAGTTATATATATATATATATATATACACGTCTATATCATATATATATGTACATATATATATATATATATATGTATATATATAAGGTATTTCACATAGAGTTGGATAGACCAAGGATAACTTCAGCATACACGACATCATTCCCTTGAAGGGAAAATTAATTTACAGTTATTATCCGATCATTCACGCAAATTTCTTTTGTAAGATAGGTAGTAATACTATGAAGTCGTGTGTCTGTAACCCTTAAATAGTAATAAATACCAAATGCATAACTTATAAACTTGAACCACTATTGCGTGTGAATTACCACTGTCTCAAGGAGAGGTCATTATGGTCAGGAGCCAATGACACATATGGTTTGGATGTAAAGATTGGATAGAATTATTAAAGTTTCAGATACAGAGGATCTTACTTATGTTATACCGACTCCTTAACTTAAAAAAAAGGGCGTTCTTGCCTCCCATGCAGAGGATGAATCAGAGGTCCTGCCTCCGTGGAGATTGAAGAGCGAAAAGTGTACCAACTGACACTGCCCGCCTGTTCCTAAGATAAAATAATTCTTTCAGCTCCAATGGGAAGGGGGTTATTAACCTGGCTGGTTGTCACATTAGGGGATTATTCTTGTGGTCTAACCCCACTCCCCACCAATAGGCCTCTTTTCGACTTCTCCTAGGCCTGCTTTGTTGCGGAGATGAGCTACACTTCTTTTTTTTAAGATGTCTAATTGGAGAACCCTCAGTGGAGTAGACGGGCATGGGATAGTTTGGCAGGTGGTGAAATCTAGGAAGGGTCTCAATGCTAGTGGCATTCCAACAAGGCGTTTCTGGGAGTCTTTGTATGAGAAATGGTGCAATGGCCGTCATGAAAAATAATATATATATATATATATGTGTGTATGTATGTATATAATATATATATATATATATATATACATATTTATATATATAAATATATATATATATATATATACTGTATATATATGTATATATATATATATATATATACTGTATATTTATGTATATATATATATATATATATACATATATATACATATATATATATATATATATATTTACATACATATATATATATATATATATATTATCATTATCCCCTCCAATATATATATAAATATATATATATATATATATATATTTATATATATATATATATATATATTATCATCATCCCCTCCAATATATATATATATATATATATATTATCATAATCCCGTTAAATATATATATATATATATATATATATACATATATATATATGTATATATATATATATATATATATTTATATATATTATCATCACCTCCTCCAACACTTATTGACGCAAAGGGCCACGGTTGGATTTCACCTGGCATTGCTGTCATGAGGTTTTTGATAAATATAAATATATATATATATATATATATATATTATCATTATCCCCTCCAATATATATATATATATATATATAAATATATATATATATATATATATATTATCATCATCCCCTCCAATATATATATATATATATATATAAATATATATATATATATATACATATATATATATATATATATATTATCATAATCCCCTCAAATATATATATATTTATATATATATATATGTATATATATATATATATATATACATATATATATATGTATATATATATATATATATATATATTTATTTATATATATTATCATCACCTCCTCCAACGCTTATTGACGCAAAGGGCCACGGTTGGATTTCACATGGCATTGCTGTCATGAGGTTTTTGATAAATATAAATATATATATATATATATATATATATGCATATATATATATATATATATATAGATAGATATATATATATATATATGTATATATATATATATATATATATAAATATATATATATATATATATATACATATATATATATATATATAACGGATTTTGAGCGAAGCGAAAAATCTATTTTTGGGTGAGATAGCCATGTCGTCCTGATGGAAGTTCCTATAGGGTAGCTTCCTAGGGTATATTACAACTACGGCGATATTCCCAGAGAATTTACCTTAAGGTACCAGAATTCTAACTCCTGGAGCGAGTATCCCTCGTGAAAGGGATATCGCGACATATCAGAGGACGTATTCTAGACACGTCACATGGCAATCTACTACCTAAATAGAGATTCGTCTCGTAAGAGGGAGATTGACGAGATACGAATTCGGGAAGAAAAAGGGGGGAGCCGCTCCCAAGGCCTCCCAATCCCCCGATTCGTATGCGTGCCTGGCGCCAATCCTGGCGCCATCTGTATTCCTTGTAGCGTACACGAGGTGCTACAGATACTGTATGTAGGGAGGGGTCCTACAGTCCTTTCTTAGAAAGGCAAGGGCGGGTCCATCAGGACGACATGGCTATCTCACCCAAAAATAGATTTTTCGCTTCGCTCAAAATCCGTTTTTTGGGCTCAAGCCATGTCGTCCTGATGGAAGTGTACCAGAGCATTACTGTATCTGTGGATTCTCAGAACGTGCCGTACTCCCCGGAGATATTTATTCCCGGTCGACTAGACCTAGAGACCTAAGATGTTACCGTTATACATCTTTTCAACTAACTATAAACTATGTTAGAGCTTCCTGCCCCCTACAGGGAAGAGTCCTACTAGACTCTGGAAAGTCTCGAAGAGTACATATATCTATGTATGAATCTCAGGCAAGCTAATATAGTGGCCTCGCCCTATATTAGGTAAAGCATAGTTTGTATAGAACTACTGCGTCAATATATTGACCAGTCATCCGCACAATACTTGTATTGGACAAAGGTTTATATCCGCATAGGAAGAAACTAATAAAACCGCCCTCGTCCCTTTATGGGACGGAGTCCTCCCATTAGGGGACTTACATAAACCAATGCAACATAGCTTGCAAAACAGAACAATTCTATCAGAATTATCCCAGATAAGATACATAGAATTTAAATGCTCAATTATACCAATAAATTGACACAGGTGAAAGAGACGCAAGGTTCTCAAGAACAAGTTTATTGACAGATAATAAACAGACAGGTTAACAACAAATATATATATTTATATAAAAGGGGATAACCCAAAACTTTAAGCATAAGTATGATAGTAAACAGAACTTGTTTATCTGAAAGAAAAACCATTAAACACCACTTTAATGAGATACCAAGGTATCAAGTCATAAAAAATCTGTATTACAAATCAATCACATTAGCGTTAGAAACGCTTGGCACACATGTCTGAACTTATGCGAGGTTCACCTTTGAAGGAAGGAACAGTCTGTATGGGCACTTGGTGCCCTCATTTTAGTATGTAGTACAGTATGTACCTACACACTCACCCTGGACTTAATCGTCCCAATTAAGATCACTGTTCCTCGCAGAGTTAAACAGTAGGGTTAACTACACGACCCACTGCTACCACAGATCTCTTAAGTTCCTCTACTTGCTTCGCATAGTGGCGAAAGAACACCCTGGAAGATTTCCAGCCCGTGTATGAACGGAGATGTTCAAAATCCATACAATTAAAGAAATTTAGGGATGAGGCAACTTTCCTCGGATCGTGACCTGCGGGTGTACTGTCAGGATCCGCTCTGCGAATAAAATATGTCATTTTCGCTCTGAGTTGATTCAGAGATAAATTTGAGCCTGATGTTTCTCCCCTGAATAGTTGACTACCCTTGAAGTCTGAAGTTCTACGAAGATAGACCTTTAGGCATTCTACTGGACATAGAGATGCATCTTCTTTCAGAGGGCAGATTCTCCAGGGACCCCACCTGTTGGTGGGTAACTCATTCTTGGCGAGAAACGTAGGATCCGGAAACAGGTTCAGCGCCCCCCCATCCAGGAACTGAACACGACCTGCCTCTCTCGAGAGGGCTACGATCTCACTAACCCTGGCCCCGGACGCGAGTGCAAATAGGAAAATAACTTTTTGCGTTAAATCCTTTAACGCACATTCTTCATTGCTCAACAGGGAGGCGAAATGAAGAACTTTGTCTAAAGACCATGAAATGGGCTTTGGAGGTGCTGAAGGTCTGAGCCTAGCGCAGGCTTTCGGAACTTTATTAAAGATCTCGTTACCTAGGTCGATCTGGAAGGCAAATAAAATGGGTCTCATCAAAGCCGATTTACATACTGAAATCGTGTTAGCTGCCAATCCTTGGCCATGGAGGTGGATGAAGAAAGATAAGCAGAAGTCTGTTGAGATCTCCTGCGGATTCTTTGCCTTTACAAAGGCCACCCACTTTCTCCAAGATGACTCATATTGCCTTCTAGTCGATTTGCACTTGTATTCCTCTAGGAAGTCTATGCTAGCTCTCGAAATCCCGAAACGCTTTCTCACCGCTAGGGCGAGAAAATCATGAGCTGCAGGGTCTGGGTTTTCTGTAATGAAGCGCAGACAGTCGACTTCTGGACTCGCTGGGTCAGAACTGGATGTGGTAGCGGCACGAACTTCATCTGTAGTTCCAACGCCAAGGGGAACCACATACTGTTCGGCCACTTGTGGGCCACTATTGCCGCTACCCCCTTGAAGGATCTCAGTTTGTTGAGGACCCTCAACAGAAGGTTGTGAGGAGGGAACAGATAAATCCTGGACCACCTGTTCCAGTCGAGGGACATTGCGTCCACTGCTTCCGCTAAGGGGTCCTCGTACGGGGACACGTACAGGGGCAACTTCTTGTTGTCTTTCGTCGCAAAGAGGTCTATTTGCAGTTCTGGGACTTGATTCAGAATGAAGGAAAATGATCCTGCGTCTAAGGACCATTCCGACTCTATCGGTGTGAACCTGGATAGAGCGTCCGCTGTCACATTGCGGACTCCTTGAAGGTGAACTGCCGACAGGTACCACTTCTTCTTTTCTGCCAATCGGAAAATGGCTAACATCACTTGGTTGAGAGGTGGTGACCTCGACCCTTGTCGATTCAAGCATCTCACAACCACCTCGCTGTCTGTCACCAATCTTATGTGGATCGAGTGACGCGGGGAGACTTTCTTTAAGGTAAGGAGCACTGCCATAGCTTCTAGAAAGTTTATATGAAAGGTCCTGAATAGCTTGGACCAAGTCCCCTGGACTTTTTTCCGATGAGAGTGACCTCCCCATCCCTCCTTTGAGGCGTCTGAGTGAATCGTCATCGACGGGGGAGGTGGCTGAAGAAGAACCGACTTCTTTAGATGTCTGGCTTGGGACCAAGGTCTGAGAAGAGTACGTAGCCGAGGCGGCACTGGTCTTCTCAGGTCTCTTCGCGCGTTTGATGCATACCTTCTCCAAACTCCGGTTGCATCCTTTAGCTGTGCTCTTAGCACTGGGTCTGTCACTGAAGCAAACTGGAGAGAGCCTAGTACCCTCTCCTGTTCGCGTCTTGATATCCATTTGGAATCTAGAAGTCTCTTGACAGAGCCCGCTATCTCCTTCCTTTTCTTCATTGGGATGGAGAAACTGTGTGACAAAAGGTCCCAGTGGATTCCCAGCCACTGGAACTTTTGGGATGGAGAAAGTCGAGACTTTTTCTTGTTGATCTTGAAGCCTAGGTACTCTAGGAACTGGATCACCTGACTGGAAGCTTGTAAGCATTCGGTCTCGGATGCTGCCCACACCAGCCAGTCGTCCAGGTAGGCTACTACCTGAATTCCCTTTAGGCGTAATTGTTTGAGAGCTGCGCTCGCAAGCTTCGTGAAAATCCTTGGGGCTATGTTTAGCCCGAATGGCATGGCTCTGAAGGCGTACAGTTTCCGTTGTAGCCTGAACCCTAGGTAGGGGGAGAGTCGACGGCTGATCGGGATGTGCCAATAGGCGTCTGACAAGTCTATAGAGACTGAGTATGCCCTCTTGGGCAGTAAGGTCCTTATGTGTTGCAGTGTTAGCATCTTGAATTTGCAATTCACTATGAACTTGTTGAGTGGTGACAAGTCCAGAATGACTCTGAGCTTTTCCGAGTCTTTCTTGGGAACACAAAACAGCCTCCCTTGGAATTTGATGGACTTCACCTTTCGGATCACATTTTTCTCCAACAGTTCTTGAACGTACTCCTCCAAAATGGGGGTGGAGTGTTGGAAAAACCGAAGGCATGGGGGTGGAGTGCTGTACCAGCTCCAACCCAGTCCATTCTTGAGTAGGCTTTGGGCCCAGGGATCGAAGGTCCAGCGATCCCAAAATTTCATTAGTCTCCCTCCTACCGGTATCGTTTCACTTGGACTGCCGTCCTGAGGTCTTGCCTCCTTGACCACGACCACCTCTGAATCCCCTTCCCCTTGAGGGGCGCCTAGACGAGCCTCTGGCTGCTCCTCTAGGCTTTGCACGAAAGGAAGAAGACTGTCCTTCGAACGTTGGGGTGAATGTGGTTGACTGACCTGGCACAGCCTGGGGTACCCACTGAAAAGTAGTCGGGGTTTGTGCCACCATCTGGGGCACTGGAGGCAAAGGCAATTGCAGTTGCTGTTGCTGTCTATAAGGCTTGGCTGGCCGAGACAGTAGCCTAGTCCTCATATTCTTCCTCTTAGGTTGAGGACCCTCATCCGGGGAAGATTTTCTTTTGATAGCCAGACCCCACTTCTGGAGAAGGTTTCTATTCTCCACGGCGGCCTTATCAACAACCTCTTTGACCACATCGGTAGGGAAAAGGTCTTTTCCCCAAATGTTGGAGGATATTAACTTCCTTGGCTCGTGTCTCACCGAAGCCCCGGTGAACACGAACTCCCTGCAAGCTCTCCTTGCCTTGACGAAGCCATAAAGGTCCTTCGTCACTGTGGCTAGGTGAGACTTAGCCACAACCATGAACATTTCATGGACCTTAGGGTCACTTGCCATCGTCTCAAGAGTAGTCTGATGAGACATTGAGGCAGCCAGTCTTTCTTTTGTCTCGAACTCTCTTCGTAAAAGAAATTCGGACAACTTGGGGAGGTCCTCGCCGAATTGCCGTCCGGCAATATCAGCCTCCAACTTTCCCACTGAGAATGTCAGATGGACATCCTTCCAGTCCTTGTGGTCCATAGGCAGAGCCAGCGACAAGGGTTTACACTCCTCCAGGGAGGGGGCAAGGCTTGCCGGCCTCGATTGCCTTTAGGACAGCCGCAAACCCTTTTTGTAAAAAGGGGAAGGCTCTATCAGAAGAGGACACAAAAGAAGGGAGCTTCTTGCTCAATGCTGCTACCTTCGAATTCGAGAAGCCCCTCTCTTTCATCGAGGATGAAAGTAGGGCTTGAGCCTTAGCATGGTCCATAATAATGACCTCTTTCGGCTCTGTCTCCTCCCTTGAAGCTGGTTCTTTTCTCAGCCGGACATAGCAGTCCGGATATGATGCCTTGCTGGGCCAGAATTCTACCTCCTCTAGGAGAACTGAACCCAGCTTATCCGAAATGACGATCTTACCAGTCGTCATTGGCATGTGCTCAGCATACCTCCATGGGTTAGCGTCTGAGCATATGGGAAGGTCTTTCACATTGAGCCTTTTCCGGGGCCCATGTGATTCTGCTAGGGACTGCATACGCAGTTCCATTGCAGCCGCCTTCTCCTGATTCTCCTTCTGCATTTGTTGGATCATTCCAACAATCGAAGAGAGGGCCTGTCCCAGTTCTACTGGGAGACCAGCGGATGTTGAGGGGATGGGCTCCGGCATCTGAACCGGAGTAGCCGACACCTCGTCGACCCCATCCTCTGCGACATCCGGGGTTTGAACTTGATCCTGACCTTCTGCCAGGAGGTCTTCTTCCAAACCTTCGTCCACATCAGACATCCTGTCACACAACTGGATGTCTTGCATCGCATCTGCGACTTCCTCGTCCACCTGGACTAGGTCTTGGGGGATCTCCTCTTGAGGCTGGGGAATCACTGCTTCAGCTGATGCCTGGGGAAAAAGATACGCCCTCATCTTCTCACTAGGAAGATAAGGGCCAGAGGTGTTCTTCTTGAAGCCCCCTACCCAAGTACGGAGCTTTTCCCTAGCTATATCCCTTGATTCCGTCGTTCTAGGGGAATCAAAAGCCTCAGTAATCAGGTTAGTGCATACAGTACATACCTGAGGGTCCCAATACTGGAGATCATCCTTGGAGACAGCGCATGCTGCGTGTCTCCTACAACACTCATGTCCGCAGAGGTTCCTGCTACGGACATTGCAGAAAACATTTCCGCACTTCGGAGGGTCCTCCTGTAAAGAGAAAAAATTTCCATGAGTATCAAGTGAACTATGTATCACTGGATATGCATAGTATAGCATAACAATTCATAAAGGAAAGACACACACTTGTGTTTCCCTCACAACCCATTGTTGCAGCTTTCCAGATAATAAAATCAAAATTGGTTTATCTCTACTAGAGTAACCAATGCAAGGTTTCCAGAGGAAACAGGTGGAGCTCACACCTAGGCAATGATTTTAAAATCCTGGATAATAGACGGGGAAGACTCTGCTTCCTGTCTGAGGGCAACAGCAAAGGGCTGTGCAAGAAAACACAATAGTGTTAGAAGATACAGTGCTGTACCTAAACTTTTACTATAGTTTTCTTCTTACTGTATATGCTATACAGAAGAATACTAGTACAGTATAGGAGGATGTGTGCCGGCCTGCCTTTGCCGGCCGGCACACACCACAATTAGCTTTAAAGTATACTACTTAACAGCTATAGGGCGGCAGCCTTCTGGTTCAAATGCTTGTGCCGTCGGCAGTAACTGCCGGCCAGCAACAGCCAGTGTTGGCCGGC
>NC_090747.1:33530251-33532751 GCF_036898095.1 Palaemon carinicauda | reverse complement strand
ACCATTTACTAGGAAATACCTTCTGTGGTTTTAAAGTTAGTCACTGATACTTATTATCACATCGAAAAAAAAAAACTGACAAAATGTGGAATAAATCATAGTAATTGGCAATTTCACAAGAGACTTCCTGGAAGGAATTCTACTTCCAATATGTTATTCCCCCAAAGATCAATTTTCTCCGAAGGCTGTGACTACAACTGATACTTGGGCACTGTGTTCATGGCCACTGCCCTAGTAGGCACTGTCTTGTGTTGAAATATTAGGGCATACCCCCGCCACTATTAGGGCATGGCTATGAATTCATAAGTTGGGTAAATTATGATACGTTTGTGCCCTTTGTCGAAACTGAAGCCAAAGCTGAAATAGAGTCCGAATAGTTGGTTCCTAAATGCTTATATCTGAATTACCAACTACACTAAAATCTAGTTGCTTTCAAGGTTGATTATTTTTTTAGTTTCGGAGATTTTTCCTTTATATTCTATTGATGATAGAATGGCATTATGTATCTTCCCTAAAATAAATGATAATACACTATGATATTAAATATATTTTTTCACAGTGCTCGAAATATACATAGATGTTGGTAATCCTATGCTGAATCAAAATTTAAAATTTCTATAGTTTGAATTAATTATTATTCTTATAAATCATTACTATTACCGTTTTTTTTCTTATGATTGTTATAAATATCATGATGATATGTGTCCATCACATGTTAAATATATTTTGGTAATAGAGTTTTGAAAGCAAAAAAAAAATAAAATAAAATAAAAAGAATAAGTGTTTGATCGGCGTGTTGTAGTTCCCAATTAGCGAATTTCGAACATATCCTCTGAAATTTGTAGCATGACTTTCAACACCTACTTTTCTATAGCAATCACATATTTATTTTGTTATCAATTGTCCTACAGAACATCTTTATTTCCAACTGAAAAACCTATTGCGAAACTATGCTCCTTCATGGAAAGATTCACTATTTCCGTCATGAGAAGAGTTTTGTTCTGTTGCGGGAGATGTTAGATGCTGATTCTTCGTTTTTAAACTGGTTCTTTTATGGCCACACAAGTAAGACTTATTTGCCAAGGGAGCATTTCAGAAAATCTTTTATCTCCAAGTCTCTGGCTTTTGTATCAAATAAAGATCATTTTAACATTGTTTGAATATTAACTGAAAAGGGCACATGCAGAAAAAAATAGATTCACTTAGTAATTTGATAAATTTTTATTTCAGGGTTTTAATGCTAAATGCTAGTCCATATTTGTGTTGTGATGTATTTAATATATATTTTAATTTAATACTCTTGATACTTATGTCTAATATTACATTTAATGATATATAGTCTTTTTCAATACTTTCATTAGCTGCTTTATTAATTTGAATTTAGTAGATATATGATAGAGTCCATTTACAATCTAATATATTTCCTATTTAGTTTTAGTTAATACTGGCTGTAATGCGGTATGCGAAATTAGAAAAAGCTGTATAGAGAAAAATATAGAATGCTACAGGCATATAAACATCAGTTATTATTTAAACTGTAGGAACGAAGTTCTGAAGACCTCTCGAGTGAAAGAGAAGTAGGAATATGTGCAGGAGAGGTTAAGGAAACATTAAAATATATGATCTTTATATTACATGCAAACGGTGGAACGATCAGGTTTTCAGCTTTTCATGGTTGTAATTTACGTTATATTTCCGATAGTTTTAATTCAATACGTAAACAAAATCTACAGAGACATGGTTCCAGTTTACATATTAATTCCAGTAACATTCACACCTATGAAAACTGTTCCAATTACTATATTATTTCGAATATAATTTCACATAGATGTTTGAGTTACACAGTCCGATAGTTGGCTCCTTTAATCGATATAACATGTTTTACATATACTCATCATGCAATATTTTTCAGAGCAAAACGTATTTTGAAGCTGCCTCATAATACTTAATCTAGATATTTGTTATGAATGTAAAACTAATTAAAAGTTACGATTATACAAATTAAATTATTTTTCTTCCTCTACTTCCCCACTCACTTCCCAATCTCTTTGTTCGCAAAGTTGGTTATGTAATTTTGCAAGTTTATCATTTACGTCGTTTGGGCCCCCAGGGAAATTAAGTACACACACACACACACACACACAAATATATATATATATATATATATATATACATATATATATATATATATATATTTATTTATATATATTTATGTATATATATATATATATATATATAGATATATATATATATATATATACATACATACATATATATATATATATATATAATGTTCATAAGACAAAACATAAGAATAATATTCCATGAATTAAAAGGTTAACCTTTTATGGGTTGATATTACATCTAACTTTTTTTTTCACATAATAAGTAAGAAAAATGGAATTCATATAAACAATCACGTTCTAGTAGCAAAGCATTTTGATCATGAAAGATTTTTTTGTTAAATCCGGTGGTAATGGAGATTTTCCAAATAAAGATT
>NC_090747.1:33515251-33525251 GCF_036898095.1 Palaemon carinicauda | reverse complement strand
CTCCCATTTATATAGGTTTTCCTCTTCATTCCACATTCGACGAAATAATATTGTAAGTGGTCTGGGAGTCCCTTCATTTCCACCTAGTATCATCTTGGCAGTTTGTCCATCTTATCCCAGGGGATTTCCATCTCTTTGATTTTTTTTTAGGATAGCCCCGACTTCAAACCAACTGAATTCCTCCATGGCAACATCAAGGTCTTCATCAGCTTCAGTTATATCAATCAAATAATTCCATTAACATCTGCAATTCATAACCTCACTAAAGTTGTCTTTCTTCATCTTCTTTTCTTGTAACAGATCCTTTTTTTCATTACGATCGGTATATGCTTTTTCTTCTTTGCCCTAGTCGAGATTTCATTAATAATTGTATGGGCAATTCTTACATCAGAGCAACTCCCTGAACTCATAGCTTTGCCAGCTTTGTCTAATATCCTCTATATTTTTTCTTGTCATTCCTGGTTTTTTCTTGACCTCACTATCAATACTGTAATACTCAGCAAGATCTACCTTATAATTTTCATTACTTCCTCCAAAACTTTCAACAATCAATGTCTGTCTTTGTCTCCTTTTCATAATATCCTAAGGATAATTCGATATCCATGGCTTTCTCCTTCAAAATGCGTGTCCCAAGACTTCACTACCAACTGACTGATATATGTTCTTATTATTATCATTATTATTATTATTATTTTTATTATTATTATTATTATTATTATTATTATTATTATTATTATTATTACTTGCTAGGATACAACCCTATTTGGAAAAGCAGGATGCTATAATCCCAGGGGCTCCAACAGGGAAAATAGCCCGGTGAGGAAAGGAAACTTAAGGAAAAATCAAATATCTTAAGAAGAGTAACATTAAATTAAATATCTTCTATATAAACTATAAAAACTTTAACAAAACAAGAGGAAGAGAATTAAGATAGAATAGTGTTATGCTCAAGCAAGAGAACTCTAACCCAAGAGAATGGATAGACCATGGTACAGAGGCTATGGCACTACCTAAGACTAGAGAACAATGGTTTTGATTTTGGAGTGTCCTTCTCCTAGAAGAGCTGCTTACCATAGCTAAAGAGTCTCTTCTACCCTACCAAGAGGAAAGTGGCCACTGAACAATTACAGTGCAGTAGTAAACCCTTTGGATTTAGAAGAATTGTTTACTAATCTCAATGTTGTCAGGTGTATGAGGACAGTGGAGAATATGAAATAAATAGGCCAGATTATTCACTGTGTTTAGGCAAAGGGAAAATGAACCGTAACCAGAGAGAAGGATCCAATGTAGTACTGACTCGCCAGTCAAAAGTCCTCCTAACTCTCTAGCGGTAGTATCTCAACGGGTGGCTAGTGCTCAGACCAACCTACTACCTACAGAATTCTTCATTAATTAACTGTTCTTCGTCTTTTAAAGTTTCTAAGACTGCAAATCAATTCGTACATTTAATTTCAAATGTTTCATTTGGTTTTCTTCTAAAAGATTAGTTATATTTAACCTAGGTATTTAATGGATGTTTCTATTGGTTGCTTTCAGTTTTAATTTTAGTGTGACAATGATGAGCTGGAGACCACTACCAATATCTGCACCTATATAGATTCCTACATTTCTTAGAGTCCTACATCTCTCTTTAGTAATGGTAATGTGATCTATCTGCTTTTTGTAATTACCACAGTGTGAAGTGCAGGTATATTTGAGTATGTTGTTTTGAAAAAGAATACCTCAAATCACAAAACTGTTTGCTGAACAGAAACATGTGAAATGTGCTTGATTTTCATTTGTAACCTCACCAAGACCCCTAACACCCTTCACATTCTCTATCCCTCGATTATTTCCACCCGATTTAGCATTGAAGATACCAATCTTAAATTTTCATATCTCTCTAAGGGATCTCATCTATTACCTTCGGCAGTTCTTCATATTATTCATCTTCCCTTTCCTAAGTGGAATCATTTGTTGAGGCATAACAAGCTATACCACTCGTATTGCAATGCTTTGATTGGAACTTTGTAAGTATAAATCTACCATTTACAGCTGTTCACTCGTTTAATGCATCTTTTGCTCTTGGTGTCATCATAACTGCTACGCCTTTTCTTCAGACTCCCTCTGATCTTCATGAGTAGTTATATATATATATATATATATATATATATATATATATATATATATATATATATATATATATATATATATAATATATATATATATATATATATATATATATATATATATATATATATATATATATATATATATGAATAAATATCAACACAACATCGTGTTCAAATAGGAATAAATTTCTACCTCATACTTGGGATCGAACGCTAGCCCCTTCTAATGAAAGGCCAGGTCAAAACCAACCATGCCACGAGAGCCCATAATAGGAAATTGGAACCTGACGCTAACTAGCTGTTCGAGAATTTACCTGGCGAGACATCAGTCTCTTACCAGCGAGTTTTACCCGATTTCCCCGGCCCAACACGTGACACAATTGGTAGTAATTCATCAAAATTACCACTAATGAGTCAATATGGATAAATATGAACACAACATCGTGTTCAAATAGAAATAAATTTCTACCTCATACTTGGGATCGAACGCTAGCCCCTTCTAATGAAAGGCCAGGTCGAAACCAAGGCCATAAAAGGAATTCGGAACCTGACGCTAACTAGCTGTCCGAGGATTTACCTGGCGAGACATCAGTCTCTTACCAGCGAGTTTTACCCGATTTCCCCGGCCCACCACGTGACACAATTGGTAGTAATTCATTCAAATTACCCCTAATGAGTCAATATGGATAAATATCAACACAACATCGTGTTCAAATAGAAATAAATTTCTACCTCATACTTGGGATCGAACGCTAGCCCCTTCTAATGAAAGGCCAGGTCGAAGCCAACCATGCCACGAGAGGCCATAAAAGGAAATCGGAACCTGACGCTAACTAGCTGTCCGAGGATTTACCTGGCGAGACATCAGTCTGTTACCAGCGAGTTTTACCTGATTTCCCCGGCCCACCACGTGACACAATTGGTAGTAATTCATTCAAATTACCACTAATGAGTCAATATGGATAAATATCAACACAACATCGTGTTCAAATAGAAATAAATTTCTACCTCATACTTGGGATCGAACGCTAGCCCCTTCTAATAAAAGGCCAGGTCGAAACCAACCATGCCACGAGAGGCCATAAAAGGAAATCGGAACCTGACGCTAACTAGCTGTCCGAGGATTTACCTGGCGAGACATCAGTCTGTTACCAGCGAGTTTTACCCTATTTTGTCTTATTGACTCTCCCATCTGTTATATGCAAATCCCATTTCGTTTCCATCATCTATTCATTCAATCTGGACATCGAGGTACTAAAATCAAAACCATTGGGAAATCTGTAACTCCGAACACGTTCAGTAAATTCAGAGTGAATGCCTCCATTTATGAAGCCACTCTAGACGAATAAGAAGATATATATCTCTGTGATGCAATATAACATTAAAAATAATATCTTTGATAATTGAATAATATGGCGTCTATATATCTGATAACTAAGAATTGTAATTTGAAATTTAGCTTCATGTCTACATATACCAATTTCATGTCCTTATACACATCACAGAATGTGAACCACAAAACCCGATTGACATTCAGACTTGTTAGTTACCATATCACATGTGCTTGCATTTATAAGTGTGTTTGAGTATGTTTGTATGTGTCTGCATGTGCAAGAAGTTGGATATGAGTCTGATGCTGTTCTATATAAAAAAAAAATAAATGTGTATATTTTTACAAACTTGAAACCAAAAATTTATGAGTTACATTTTCAGATATAAAATGCATCCATTCTCTACCTAAGCGTTGTACTCACGCGTTCAAAAAGGCAACACTAACTCTGTGATGATATTTCTGTTTTTAGTATATTGTCGTTATCGCTCTCACATCGAACTGATAACCTCTTGCCTGCAGCCTTTATTTTCCTTCACCAGTATATTTTACTTTTAGTGTCGTTATGGACTGGAACAGGTTTTATAAATGCGCATGCTCTGTCCAAATAAAGTTAGTGGCATTCAACTTGTCCCTCACTATCTTAGTTATATACTAAAGGCTCTATTGTACACTAAATGCTCGCCTGTTGAACGTCGTTTCATTATGAATTGACAAAGTATTACATTGTAATCATAATTAAATATCCTTCGACCATAAATTTGCCATGAAGACAGCAAGGCAATGTATAATTATCTTTTGATTTATAATTATTTATTTATTTATTTATTTATAAGTGACGCTCAATAACTCCTTCGTGTATAAGGAGGTAAAACTCTTACTCATTTGATTCGTGCTTGTTTTCAATGTTAAGTAAAATTCTCTCCTAAAATCTGATTTTGTTTTCTCCTACTGCTGAATCTCATTATCTTTATTCAAAGAAGCAAAGGCTCCATATTTCCTATTTTTGGTGGTTAATATATAGACAAAAAAGAAATATTAGTTTGATTTAATTAAGAAATTCTCATTTATATTTACATTCCTTCTAACTATTCTATTACTGATGTTTTTAAGGGTGGCTTGTGACTAAACTTGTTAGTAAGTATATTCAAATTTATATTCAAGTTAGTTAGGTATTCACAATGTAGCAATAAGTAACAGGTCGCCTGCAATGAATTAGTCTCTCTCTCTCTCTCTCTCCTCTCTCTCTCTCTCTCTCTCTCTCTCTCTCTCTCTCTCTCTCTCTCCTAAAATAGATGACTAAGTATTAAATATAGCTATTGATAAGCAGGTGTTCAAGAGACGTGAGTTGTTTAACTGACAAAATGCTCACACCAGATAAGTAAGCAGAACTCATTGTTGACAACTTAGGATAACAATATAATTACAAAACAAGGAAACAAGGATAAAGTGCCAATTATATCTTGAAATACATTTTGGTAAACGTAGAAACATCTGCAGCTCACAATGTGACATCATTGATTGGCAGTGGGGAGTAACTGCATAAGCATTATCCAAATGGGATTTGTACATTTATTTTTAATACCCTTATGTTGAAAGTTATTATGATTTCTTTTGATAAGATGCGAAATAAAAAGTTTAGCGTCTGATTAAATAAGACAAAAGTTGGTGTGAGTAATAAAAACAAAACCAAGTTATATGAACGTTTATCATTGGCTGCACGGGCAAGCTTATTTTACGAATCTAAGAAATATATTTTCCAGCTTTTTAGTAAAAAAAAATAGTTGTCTGCAAATTTAGATTTTTGTTAACACGATTATTCCTTAATTAGGTTTCTTCATCATAAGCTTTATAAAGCTGTATTTCATATAAAACACTCTTTCAACCTGCTTAGTAAAAATGCGTTAGAAAATATCATTGTTGAATCTTACTCTCGTATGTAAGAATATCATACAAATAATTATTGTCTTAAAAAAATACTAAGGATATATTACGTTACTTGCCAATCTCTTTTAAGTGTACTATTTTGAGAGAGAGAGAGAGAGAGAGAGAGAGAGAGAGAGAGAGAGAGAGAGAGAGAGAGAGAGAGGAGAGAGATATTGGTAAGTTGATTGCTTTCCATGCAATTTTCATTTATTCATTAATAATATAAAGGCAAAAATGTAATTTATATTATATATTGTGTAAGTCCCAAACTGTTAATAACAAAAAATTTTCTCCTTGCGGTGGACTCCATTAAATTCACAGACATCCAGGTTCCTTTCTAAGATTCCTACACAGATATGCAGTTGTTGATCAGTAGATGATTTGATTTAAGGGCAGTGCCATCCCATTCTTTGGGCCATAATGACCCAAATGTCCTCATTGTGATTAGGGACAGGGGAATTGGTGGACTACTCAAAACAGATGTTTTCAGGATACCTTTTAACCATGGATAGGTTTTGAAATATCACCAACCGATTCAGATGTGATTGGGTCTACGTCGACACGGATCAAAATAAAAATTTTCAAAATTTTATTTCTTCATGTCGCTTTATATTCTTTGTGTAAGATACTATCATGAATGCTAAAAACGTCTAAAATGTTGAATAACAACGAGCTATATATATATATATATATATATATATATATATATATATATATATATATATATATATATATATATATATATATATATATGTATATATATATATATATATATATATATATATATATATATATATATATATATACATATATATATATATATATATATATATATATATATATATATATATATATATATATATATATATATATATATATATATATACACACACATATATATATATATATATATATATATATATATATATATATATATATATATATATATGTATGTATATATATATATATATATATATATATATATATATATATATATATATATATATATTATATATAAATACATATATATATATATATATATATATATATATATATTTATATATATATATATATATATATATATATATATATATATATATATATATATATATATATATATATGTATATATATATATAAAATCTAAAACAATGAAACAGCATTGGAACTAGTGTGTTATTTACTGTTCTCTTAGGGGAAATATGTATAGATAATTATATATTCAAGTAGTTTCAAGTTAAAAAGTATTGACTCTATTTTGGAAATTCATATTTTTACATGAAATCATAGCAAAATATACTAAATTTCTTTATGCATAGAAATATATCATATTACCTTTCATCTATGTATACAAAATGGTTCCAGACGGCCAAATCTGACACTTGAAATGGACAATGGGTTTGTCAACTCACCACGTTATTTACTTATCTAATTTTTTTTTTTAACTTATAATGTGGCTTTCTTAACGTCTAAACAGTATTTTAAAAGGTCACAAAGAAAATTTTGACCTAAAACGAAAAATAAAGAAATAAATTTAATGTAAAATATAAGTTAGTAATGTAATATTTTATGTAAAACAATAGCTCTTATGCATATTTTAGGGATTGAAATCGTTTTATTTATACAAACGACCAGTAGGAAAATTAACTTTCAATTCACTAACATAAAAGCACTCCCCCCCCCCCCCCAAGCGAAATTTAAATGAATACTAAAAAGGTAAAAATGCTGATTATTTAACCTGAAAAAAATGGTTCAGTTCATATTGTAGAGATTAGAATTATTTTGTTAAAACACTCACCAAGTAAAAAGTTATTTTTCATTTCAATAATACAGAATTTACATTATCTACAAATAAAAAAAATGTGGAATTTAGATAAATAAATAAAATAATTAAAAAAAAAAAAACAATATTTTAAGCAAGAAATAGTTGTTTCATCAAACAATTGTAAAAAAAAAAAAAAAGATATTTACTATTCAGGCCAACACTATTAAACTGTGGAATTATCGATATAATCGTGTACAAACAGTCTATTAATGGTGAACAGCGAAAACAACATAAAATAATACAAATAAATAATAATAAAAAAATAAAATTCACTAAAATTCAAGTAGTACAATCTCTGAAAATATTCCTAAGACCCACATGTCTCTCTTATCATCTCATCACAGTTTCCAAAACTCAAGAAGGCCCTTAGTGCCAAATATTATTACGTAAACCCTTCATTACTGATGAGCAAAAAAATTAAACAAATAATCTAAATAAAAGAAAAATCATTAAAATTTCAGCAGCGAAATCACAGAAAAATATATTTCTTTCTATTCGTGTAAGGCAAACAACACATATTATTATTATTATTATTATTATTATTATTATTATTATTATTATTATTATTATTATTATTATTATTATTATTATTATTATTATTATTACTTGATAAGCTACAATCCTAGTTGGAAAAGCAGGACGTTAAATGCAATTGATTTCCGAAAGGATTTTCAAGATCTAGATAAACTGATGACCCAATACCATATTAATACACCAGTTAACCATTCAATCATTAAATTACTCCCTAGTGGTTTGATTTACTCGAGCTGCTGAATGGGAAGGCCTATAAGTAATGGATTATCAATGAAGACACCTCTCTCTCTCTCTCTCTCTCTCTCTCTCTCTCTCTCTCTCTCTCTCTCTCTCTCTCTCTCTCTCGGGAAACGGATTCCAGAGAAAGGGATTGCTCGTAATTTCGGCTTTTTGATTGGTTTTACATTATTTATTTTTTTACTTAATAATACTGTGGTTCAAGAACGATCATGCTGTTTTGAAGTTACTGATCTGGTTTATGCAACATTTTAATGATATGCTGGTCTAAATATGTATTGAACGTGTTGTATACATTTTTATTAATTGGATTATCAAGTGTAAAACATTAAAATATATAACTTATGAATGAAAGAAAAATAAGTTTAAAGGGGATTGATCAAATACTTCACAGCTGTCGAATATTGTCTAATTGATTACGAATTATCATCTAATATTCGCATTGCTATACAAAGAAATAGACAGTATTAAGAATGCAAAGTGGAGTGATATAAATCGAATAAAAGATTAGATATGTAAATGATGGTGGAGGTCTTTTTTACTTTCTAACTTGTAAATAACAGTTATTTTAAAACGTGTCCAAGAAAAGAACAGAGATAAAGTCAAAACTAAGGAGAGGGTAGATGAATAGTTTATGATAATAGCTTTTGTAATTATCGCTGTTAAATATAGTTGAATTTAATTGTTATAGCGTCTCCTTTCACGGTGTCTGGTTATCCGATGTTGGTTAGCAGTAATCGAATTCTGTCCAGTACGTCTTTCAAAGATTTGCTGAAAGTGAATGTTATTTTGAAATAAACACTTTCTACTGACTTTTAGGAAGCTTCGCACTATTCACCTTTTGTCTTCAGACATCTTCCTAGGTCAGTTGATTTTCTGTTTACCGTTGACATGAAGTGATCATCCTGCTGTTTGTCTTCAAGTATATACTCTGTGATTCTTCTTTTT
The DNA here is from genome assembly GCF_036898095.1 of Palaemon carinicauda. Classification (NCBI taxonomy): domain Eukaryota; kingdom Metazoa; phylum Arthropoda; class Malacostraca; order Decapoda; family Palaemonidae; genus Palaemon; species Palaemon carinicauda. The sequence continues at coordinate 33,516,342 of NC_090747.1, read as the reverse complement.
GCATCTTCAAAACATCTCTGTTTTACCCCTCTCTAATTTTCTTCATCAAATAACCTTTAAAATATAGATTTGGAAATACCTTATTGTAATTTCACCTTATTTCTCATATATACAATGTATTGTAAAGTATACGTTAATTAATAACCAATTGATAATGGACAAGTAATATCGAAACATTTTTATAGTGAAATACATAATCATAAATATATATATATATATATATATATATATATATATATATATATATATATATATATATATATATATATATATATATATATATATATATATATATATATATATATATACTGTTTCTTTAACCATAGTAGAATTTGAAGGAAGTTTGTAAATACCAAGAGAGTGAATGCAAATATATTCTTAACAATATCAATTAAATCTAAGAACAATTATCCAGTCTCTTCTTCGCCATTGCACATCAAGGCCCTAATATGCCAGAAAGGAAATGACATCGACCCATCAAATAATCTCATTCGGATTTCCTTTCCCCAATAAAGTTATAATGGAGAGGGGCGGAACTTCAATTTCATTTTGATTCACTCGAAGGCAGACTATGAAAACAAAAATGAGTCAACACAGATGTTCAGTTAAGGCATTTGTGTTTTTATTTAAGTGCTATAAAATGTTATATCATTTAAATGCATGGCAATTGCTTAGATACGTCATATAATAGGGAGGTAGATAATCAAATATCCATGTAAGATGAAGGATGATATGGGGAGAGTATGTTTGCTGAAAGAGGATGCCAAGGTTTTCTAGAAACGTCCCAATATCTCATGTAAACTGGGTGTTCCACACTGGTTTCAATATTGCTACTTTTGCAGTACTTTCTTCAGCTATCTGTTGAAACCACTGCCAACTATCTCACCCAAAAGGAGGCTTTGCCCTGCTTAGTAGAAATGCCAGCCTTTACAATGGAATCTTTATCCGACTTATTTCAGATAAACGTTAGGAGGAAAAAAAAAATATTCTCGGCAACTTTCTTCTCTTAAATTCCACTTTCCCCAACATATATAGTTGTACTCGTCGAGGTTGAAAGTGACTACAAGCGATTCAAGTTTACTGTGAATACC
>NC_090747.1:33502751-33510251 GCF_036898095.1 Palaemon carinicauda | reverse complement strand
TCCCGCTACATTATTTTGGCGCCCGAACAGGGACTGCTGAGGTGGGACTGATAGCTGGACTCTTTGACAAAGGACTGATAGGATTAGGAATTAGATTTAAGGCTGAAGAACAGGTTGATGAAAAATGGAAGAACAATTAAGGGTTTTGAAGGAGGAATTGCGTCTGAGTAAGGAGCGTGAGGAGAGGTTGCTTGTAGAGAATGAGAGGTTGCACTGGGAGAATGAGGCGATGCAGAAGGAGCTTAGGGAGTTAAAGGGAACTGTAGAGAGAGTGGAAGAATGTGTTGAGATGAGGATGAAAGAGAATGAGGAACGAACGGAGAAACGATTGGAAGCTGTGATGGGGCAAGTCATGGGGATGATGAAAACTTTAATGGGTGAAGGTGCAGTCGGAGGAGTGTCCTCAGCTTCGGGTAATGGGTTGGTAGTGGAAGAGAAGGTTAAGGTAGGTGATAATGGGAAAGGAAGTGATAGTGATAGTAGTAATAGTGATGGTGATATTGAAGATAAGGGAATTATGCATAGTAAGGATGAACAGAAAGGTGAGAGGAAAGATGAAAGGAAAGGTAAAAGTGATGTGAAGAAAGAGAAGAAAAAGTATCAGGCTGATAGCAAGGACGATCGTGAATGGGTGAAAGTGGTAAGTAAGAAAAAGGGTAAGAAGGGAATGGTTAAGGATAGGAATTTAAGTGTGAAAGTGGATTCATTATATTCAAATGAGGAAGAAGGTAACAAGGGAGTAGACAGTGATGATAGCAGTGAGAATGAACGTGATGTGTGTAAGACTGTGTTTATGAGAGAGGTACCTCGGTGTGAAAGGTTCAATGAGCATAACAGTAGGGATGTATATGATTTTTTCAAGGAGTATGAGAGGTATTGTCAGGATAAGTATGGTGATAGTAAAAGAGTTTGGGCTAGGGAGTTAGGAGAATATTTGACTGGGTATTTGTTGACGATGTATGGAGTGATAATGAGTGTAGGGGACGTTGATTATGAAAGTGTGAAAAAGAGAATAATTGAGCAGGTAAAACGTATGAAAGGGAGTGTTAGGTATAAGCGTAAGAATGATTTTGATGAGGCAAGGATGAATGCAGAAGAAGCTATATCAATGTACGTATGTAGGTTGGAAACGTTAGCTAGGAAGAAGTATGGGGATGAAGGCATAAATGAGAATAAGGAGTTAATGAAGAAGTTTTTGGCTACTGTACCCGAGAAGGTTGCCGAGATTGTTAATTTGAAACGGAAGGAGAAAATGAGGTGGACGAAAGAAAGATTGACATGGGATGATATTTTAGAGATAGTTGAGGATTACGAGTTGGATAGGTGCATGAAAGAAAGTAAATCTGTGAGTGTAAGAACTGGAATGGAGGAAAGTGTGCCAGAATTTGGTAGTTTTAGAGATGCTGTTATGAGAGGACCGATGAGGGTAGCTGATAGTGTAGTAGATAGGAGTGTTAGGGCGAGTGATGTGGGAATACCAGTAAGGACAAATGAAGGGTTTAGGCAAGGGAATCAGGTTTGGAGGGATAGGAGTGCTAGTGCGCCGCAAGGTATGTCAGATAGTCGTGTCCGTAATGAAAAGTGTTATAGGTGTGGAAAGGAAGGTCATAAGAAGAATGAATGTAGATGGGCTCTAGGTGCTTGTTTTGGATGTGGTGAGGTAGGGCATAGAATTAGTGAGTGCAAGAAAGAGAAAGGGATAAAATGTTATCGGTGTGGTATGACTGGGCATGTAGCGATTGGATGTCGTAGTAATCGTATGAATGTGATTTGCGGTAATTGTGGTAAGGATGGTCATTATGCTAGAATGTGCAAGGAGCCACGGGGTAAGTGTACTGAATGTGGTGTAGATGGGCATGTAGCTAGGGTATGTAGGAAGAAGGGAGTAAATCAGCCAGGATGTTCGGGAAACTAGAGTGTAAGAGGGTTCAGCTGGGTGAGTCCTCCTGTGTGTGTGGAAGGAATAGGATTAATGTTTGTGAGAATGGGATGGATAATTGGTTGGAAATGAGCAAGTATGAATCTAGTATGCATGAGAAGTTAGGGCTGAAAAATAAACAATTAGTGTTATTTGAATATAGGAAAAAGAGGCGTTTGAAAGTTCTAAGTATGGATAAAAAAAGGGAAAATTTTATAAGTAAAAGTGAGAATAGAAATAAGTATGAAAAGGGTATAAATGTGCAAGTGTGTATGGAAGATAAATGTGTTAATACAAATGAATCATGGCTGAGTATGAATGATACCTATAGTGTGTGTGGCTTTTCCTTAGGTGATGTAAAAGAAAGGATGACGAATGCGAGAGTGAGAGATAGGAGAATGATTAGTAGCATGAATGAATCTTTTACTAAAGTTGAGAATGTTTGATGAAATGGATGAACTGTTTACAGAAATGAGTGTAATTATAGGGCCAGATGAGAACGAGGTAGATATGATTGTACATGATATATTAGATGATAGGGATTTAGATAGGAATAGTGTTAATGTAGCGAATGATTGTGATAAGGAAGAAGTGAATGAGAGAGTATATGGGGGCCCAGTTACTCGGAGTAGAGGTCCCGTTCCCGACTGCGACTGGGTTATGAAAAAAATAATGTAAGTTTTGTGTGAGTAAGGGGCAAAGTAAGGGGGGAGGAATGTGGAGGATTTATTTTTGTTTTATTTTAATTTTTGTTTTTTGCCAAATCCTGAGAGAGAGAGAGAGAGAGAGAGAGAGAGAGAGAGAGAGAGAGAGAGAGAGAGAGAGAGAGATTGTCTCAGCGAGCGAAAGTAGTTAGTGTATCGATCGTTGGTGGTGAGAAAGACTGTTGGTACAAATGAGATTGTTTGTTTATGTTTTTAGTTAGGTTACGACAGTGGTGAATGTTTCGGAGCGAATGCTTTTTTTGATTGACTGCGTCCTGAGTCAGTTGTGTGAACGCTGGATTTATTATTTTTCTTTACCAGCGAGGAAGTGATTATTGATTTTCTGAGTAAGTACAGTTTTGTTTATATTTGCTTATCGTGATTGTGAATGATAGGAACAATTTATTATTTATCTTTGATTATAGTGCGATAGTTAAGTTAGTTAGGAGTGTTCGTAAGTGTTTTTCTTTTTTATTTTTGGCAGGCCGTGATTCCTCCTTTGGAGAGACCGAATTTTGAAAGTGGATTTACTGTTGATGACCTGGCCTGGAATTGATTATATTTAGACTGCTCTTTGGATTGATTGCTTGTTGATGATCTGGCCTGTACTTAATATTGATACGACTGCTCCGATTTAGATAACGTTGATGACCCGGACTGAATGAACCTACGATTGATGATGATGACGATGTTTATGATGATTATGATGATACCGCACACAAACCAGACCAATTAATACAATTGTGTATATCTATGTGTTCCGGTTGCTGCAGAGTTGATATTTTTGCTATTAAAGACTGTTGGCCCTTGTGTGGACGAAAGTGTCCACTCAGAATCATATGTATATATAATTATCAAATATTGGTTACGGTCTATTTTAGTTTTAAGTTTGTTAGGGTTATTTTGGTTTATTTAAGTGATTGTTTGGTATTAATAAATATAGTTTTAAGGTTATGGTTTGTGTTTATGTCCTTTTTGTCTAAGAGTCTGGTTAATGATAAAGTAAGGGGAAAGTTTGTGCAGAGGAGACATTTGTCTGTTTCGTGTGATTCAAGGGTGTGGGGGTTGTTTTTGCAACATCCCGCTACAACTTAAATTCCAATTCTAGATATCCTGTATTGGAAATCATAGTTTTCTAAATACTTAAATGATTCTACCTCCTTAATTCACCTCCTTTCAGTAATATTTCATCTTCCAATGTATACTCCGTTCTCATCATCTCTGTCTTTGTTCTATTTATCTTCAGCCTAACCTCGTGTGAAATTTCATGCATTCTGGTAAGCAAGCATTGCAATTCCTAAGGTGCTTTGTGATCAAGAGAAAAATCTTCAGCATACTCTAAGTCAGCTAAATTCCTATCACCAATGCAGTCCAATCGTTGTCAATCATATATAACTGTTCTATGTATTACAAAATCCACGAGTAGGATAAACAACATAGGTGACAACACATTCCCTTGGAGTACTCTGCTATTCACTGGAAATTTATTTGATAAGACTTCAATAACATTAACTTCACACTTGCTATGCTCATGAACAAACTTAGTCTTTGGTGAACAATTCTGCAAATATAACATTAATGCTACAAATTTCCCACGCATTAAAAGTCTACTGTTGGTTGGAAACCTGACTTGAGGATACGCATGTCTTTATAGAATTCCAATGTTCAATCCAGGTGTGAAATGTCAAGAACAGTTACCCTGGCTATTTAATGTTCTAATATGAAAGTATTGACGGAATAATTTTGGTCGTATATAACATTTTCAAAGATAAAAGTTTGAATTCAAATATCCTAGGACTATCAAAGGAACTGAGTATCAATTCATGTATGCAATAATGTATGTTTAATAAATGATTGCAAGGGCTGTTTGAATAAAACTAGCTGAAAGTTCAATCCATTGATAAATCTTTTGATGAAACTGCTTTGAAAAGAAATAATCTTTCATTTTTCTCGATAAAAAAAAATTAAAAAATGAATCCTCACATTCAAGAATTGATGATTATATTCCTTTATAGCTTTTGGTTTACAAGTGTGAAATGCTTATATGGAGCCCTCTTTTTATGTAAAATATATTAAGCTTCTTTGTAATATCCTTAGTTAAACATACTGTGGAATTTCTCATATATATTCGTAAAGTAATTTAGGATAGTCATAGTTGAGTAGAAACGCCGAGTTTTCTCGTGTATCAAGAGATCAGAGAATTATTTTTTTTATGTATATATATATATATATATATATATATATATATATATATATATATATATATATATATATATATATATATATATATATATATATATATATATATATATATATATATAAATTAGACTGAAGAGACTGGTATTCGTTAATCCAATAACTCTTTTCTATGTTTCTGATAGGCTTTAATAAACTTTTCTGCCGGTAATATCTGTACTTGTGAGCAGATATATAAGATCTATCCTTTTTATATCAAATATTTATCTTTAATATCCAAAAAAACTGTTAAACTAAACATTAACAAAAGTTTAAAATATTTTATAACTTATTGCTAAAAATTATTTCATTTAGAAATAAAACCAAGAGTCCATCCTTTTGACTTTACACACCTCCATATCCCTGAAATTGGACTGACATCGGCTGGAGTTAGCAACTGTTATAAATATTTCGCCCATTGGAGAATTGTATAATTTTGACACATTACTGGAAGTGCTATTACGTAATGGTATGGCCTTTTTAATAATAATAATAATAATAATAATAATAATAATAATAATAATAATAATAATAATAATAATAATAATAATAATAATAATAATAATAACATAAACAGCAACAACAACAAAAATAATAATAATAATAATAATAATAATAATAATAATAATAATAATAATAATAATAATAATAATAATAATAATAATAATACTTTTACAGTGATAGGGCCATTTACTAAAATTAAAGTCACTTTATTAGGTGATTAGCTAATCCTTGGATCATATTTTAAAAAATTATGTCAGTATGTGTTATTTTGCACGATTTTTCTTGCTATTTTGCGAATGTAGGCTTTCACTAAATGCCTATATTTGTGAGGATAGATTTTATGATAGTTTTCTCTATCCCCAGGTAATAAACTCTGTATAAAAACAGTGCTGTTTTTGCAGATATGTTAACCTATGAAACTACCAAAGGAACTATAAAAGAGGAAATTGAGTAGCACCGTTCGGTTTGGGTACGTAGGAGCCAAATACTTGGTATCTCCTTTTATTGCTTTACTGCTTGCAGTTGTAAAATAACTTATCTCTCCTTCACATCTATCAGCTGGTCATAAAATATCATAAAAAGGACCTTTGTTGCAAGAAAGATAACTACAGTATACCGATAAATGTTGCGGTCTTCATGACAAAGAAGGCCATTCTACGTGTGAGCAGACACAATAAAAATGTGGGGAAGATCCAATCCACAGTGTTGATGCCATAATTTACGAGTCTAGGAAGTATTCCAGTCCAGGCATCAGAAGCCATTCCTCACCTTAACCACCGTATGATCTCAAGAGATATAATGGGGAGTTGAGGCAGTTCCAAAGGAGGGTGGGTCAGTGTAATATGCGGTTTGTCATACCTGGAAATGGTTTAATGTTAGCACGTATGATTTCATCATTTTCTATTCGATGCAAAAGAATTTGTATCTCGATATCTCAAAAACCTATTCCTCACACGTAATAAATAAAATAACCATAAAGATGCTATATCTCAAAGGTGGTGATACATTACCAAGATGATTAATGGTCTTAGCTTTGCTTTGGAAGCGTCTGCAAGTTCGCCAAATGACCTAACATGAATTATTTGTCTTGAGAAAAATTACGTGAAATAATTAGAAAAGTTTTAATTATATAAATATCAAAACAAAGAGAAAATTCAGCAAAATCTTTATTGTCTTCGTATTTCTGTGATTAATAATAATAATAATAATAATAATAATAATAATAATAATAATAATAATAATAATAATAATAATAATAATAATAATAATAATAATAATAATAATAATAATAATAATAAACATGATCAGACTAACTACTCTGTAACTAAACTATGAAAACGGACAGGGTGATTCAAGCACAGGGACCAGAAATCCCTCTGATTGACAAAACAACTAAAAAAGTATCATTCGTAGATGTTACAGTAACGTGCGTCTCAAGATTGAAAGATAAAGGGAGAGAAAAAACAGAAATGAACAAGGACATTTGAATTAAAGTAAGAAGGCTATCGAATATGAAGGTAAAGGTGCGGCCAATAATCCAAGGAGTACTAGGAACCATGCCTAAGTCATTGAAAGGGAATCTTGAGAAGGTAGTAGTCGAAATAGAACCAAAAGTAGTGCAAGGGAACATGCTAATAAAAACAGCAGATATGGTGGGGAAAGTGATGGACTCCAAAGACATTTGGATGCAAACTGGAAACCTACACTATAAACTACCAGACTCTGTAGACCGAAGCTAAGATAAGAAATACAGTGGAACCTGTACATACGATTTTAATTCATTCCCGGACCTTCTTGGAGTAAATATTCCTATAAGAATACACTGTAATTTGTATAATTTGTTCTAAAACCCAAAAACCTATGATAACTCCTTAATAAATTACTACACTTAATTACGAATCACAATAATAAAATTGCATTATATAAGAGAGATGTAAGAAGATTATAAAGAAATAATAAACAAAAAATTAGTTTTTATTGTCACTTTACCTCAGACACAGGCCAACAGAGTGGTAGGATTTGCTACGCAGGAGGAGACGGACGGTCGGCGAGGAAGTAGAGATGGTGACTGCGATAACGCACCGTAGCTTACTCCAACTTACACTACGTGAACTTTAACCGGACTTAGCTCATTTATTT
>NC_090747.1:33487751-33492751 GCF_036898095.1 Palaemon carinicauda | reverse complement strand
ATATATATATATATATATATATATATATATATATATATATATATATATATATATATATATATATATATATATATATATATATATATATATCTACATATATAGAGATATATATAGATATATATATATATATATATATATATATATATATATATATATATATATATATATACATAAATAAATTTTAGATGTGATTTTCGACAGCAAATTTACTTTTGAGTAACACGTTAAGTCTGTGTCTTCTTCACTTGTACCAAAAATTGGGTTATCGAAAAAGTCTTTCAAGATTTTTGGTTATCAATCTATTCTGAAGTAGTATTTTAATTCTTTCATTTTACTTTGTTTCGAGTAGTGTTCTTCTGTGTGGTCTTCAGGTGCTGATCTTCATCCAAATTTGCTGGACAGGAATTTACAGTGTAATTAATCTATTATTACTGATCTAGATATTAATCTCTTGCACTGTCGTTCAATTAGTTCATTATGTAGATTGCATTACATTTTTTGTAATTCTGGCCATCTTTTACATTCTGATCTTCCCGGACAGTTCCATCCTGTTTGTAATACTAGATATGCTGTTAATTCTAAAAGTCAAGCCTTTTTTGTTCCAGCTCTGACCAAGTTGTGGAATGTTCTTACTAATCGGGCAGCTGAATCAGTAGAACTCCCAAAGTTCAGACTAGCAGCAAATGTTTTTCATGTTGAACAGGCTTACATAAGTCCTTTTATAGTTTATATACCAAATATCTGTTTTAATATTGTTAATGTTTTTAAAATACTTCATTTCAATTTCCATTACTTCTCATATCGTTTATTTGTTTCCATATTTCCATTCCTCACTGGGCTATTTTTCCTTGTTGGAGCCCTTGGGCTTATAGCATATCGCTTTTCCAACTAAGGCTGTAGCTTAGCTAGAAATAATAATAATAATAATAATAATAATAATAATAATAATAATAATAATAATAATAATAATAATTATAATAAAAATTGTGGTGGAATCGTACGGCACCATTTCCTTGAGGAATGGCACTTAAGGCCCTATAGAAAGCGGGTCACTTTTTATCTCCCTATCAAATGGTGGCCACTAAACACAAAAGCTCGTTTATCACTGTGTATCTTTTAACCGGACCACTCTTTGTCCTCTAACTTTGATTGTTCAGTAACAAGAATTAATAAAAAGAGAAACATCTGAATAACTGCAGATATAAGGGCAGTGTGTGGCTCACTTGAAGAGCTATCAGGGTTTTAGTGTAGAGATATGTAATCAGATATTAGTTTGCTTGGCTATAATATTCCTGGATACAAAACTTTCACGAGAACAAGTAAAGTTACAAGAATGAATGCCTGCTTGTTAGAGAGCTCTAGCGGTCCTCTGCTCTGTAGTTAGGGCAATTCTCCTTACCTTATTTAGGTAAGGTGGTTGTAGTCGTTGTGGTTAAATGGCTGTAGCTGTTCCCTGTGTGCCAAAGAAAACAATGCTGCTCTCACAATCACTGGTAATGTCTGTCATTGGACAGCGACGAGGGTGAAGCTCCGAGGACCACCAAGGGATGAACTCAATTGACATTACGAAAAAATTGCGTTTTCTCTGAAATGAGGAGACACGATTGATAGTCGATGCCAAGGAAGGAAGGTCCTAAGACTTTGAAATTATACGTTAGAAAATTTACCCTGGGGTAGTGTAACTGCATTGGAAATTATAAGCTGATTACACAGGGAAAGCATTGAATTTCTGTGGTTGAATTCAAACCCTGGTCGAGGGGCTGCAGATGTTAGTACTACTCTTGTATGGTCCGGCATCAGGTAAAGCTTTATGGTAGATAAACATTGTTCCAGACCTTGGCCCTAAAAAGGTTGAAGGATTTAGGTTTTATGTGGCCTCGTATGCCAGTTGCTAATCTTGGATGTTTGAAAGTCAGGTAAATTTTACGAAAGATAACTGCATTGAACAATTTGGTCTCCAAAGGGTAAAAAAATGATGGGAGGTTTCGAAAATACAAGTAACTATTCAACACATGTTTCTCTCGAAGAACTGAAAATCCATGTAGCTTAAAAACAGTAATTTTTATAGGACAGTTTTGTCTTAATTTCTTTCGGGCTTTTAAGATCCAGGTGTATTTCAAGAAGGTAATTTTACAAGAGCATGGGGGCTCATGTAATTGTACAATTAACAATACGAATTATGATATCAAATTACATCATGTTTAAAAAGGGATTATAGTAATTGCCTTTCAGTTTAAACCAATAAGTATATAAAAATAAAATAAAAATGTTAGTAGTACTCTCAATCGTAATATTATTTAATTCAATTCCTAACATTCAAGTCCCTTTTTGTTCGAAATCCTTGTAAGATTTCGGACAATAATAATAATAATAATAATAATAATAATAATAATAATAATAATAATAATAATAATAATAATAATAATAATAATAATAATAATAATAATAATAATAATAATAATAATAAGAAGGGTGACTGACCAGATTAAGGTTTCACAATTTGTGTTTCAATATGCAAATCCCTCAAAAGCTTAAACAGTGTTAAGGAAATGAGAAAAAAAAATAAAATTTTTTGGAGAAATTGTTGAATCTCGATTTCCTAAAGGATGATTATCTTTTTTTAATTTCCAGCAGGAAACGATCTCTCTGAATATCAATGGGGAAATTTATTTACACGAGATAAATGAGCCGGAATAAGTCTGAAGAAATCAGTTAATTAGGTAACAATACCTCATTAGCTAACTGTAAGAAAAAAAAATCGTAAATTTGATTAGAATATTTTCAGGGTACTTTGCCAAATTACTTAAATATCTCGACCTTCTGCAAAATGGACAAAGTTTTTGTTCTATTTAAAAAGAATCGTCTGTATAATCGTTGGTAAGGTTACAAAATCTAAATTCAGCAAGTAGCTTAGGTTAGGTTAAGTTAGGTTAGGTTAGGTACTTGCTGATTGGACATTTTGTAACCTTACCAACGATTATACTGATGTTTTTTTTTAATGGAACACAATCTTGGCAAGATGTCGATATATTTACGTCATTTTGCAAAGTGAGCATGAATTTGGTCTTTTTGCATAATGGCCTGGCATTTTGTAAAATGAGCAATTTTCCAAAATAACTAATATATATATATATATATATATATATATATATATATATATATATATATATATATATATATATATATATATATATATATATATATATATATACATATATATATATATATATATATATATATATATATATATATATATATATATATATATATATATATATATATATATATATATATATATATATATATAAATGAATTTGCTTATGTAATTGTAAGAATAAGGTTAACCCCCAACAACATAAAGACATCGTACCTTCAAGTCCCAGAGACGCTTTTCTCTCTGGAGATTCCCTCCGGACCCAACGATACTGGATCTTAAAAGAGAGGGAATGCATCCGTCCATAAATATGTAAAAAAGATCATCACTCCTACGGAATTTCATTACACATCCAGACGAACGTTCTATGAAAAGAAGGGTAGTGTAGCTTGAAGTTTTTTGAAAGATATTTTACTTTTTCTTGGAATTGGGCCATTATCACTTCAGAGTATATATGCCATCATTATTCTTTTACATTGAATGGAAAAAACAATACATTTTTTTTATTAGCTCTAAACTGAAGATTGGTCTTTACATGTGAACAAATTTTCAAATGGAAAATTAATTAGGTTTTATTCAGTATTCTCTTTAACTATTCATTCTGAATTCATATGATATCATAGATACATGTTATAGTAGTTTATATTTTAGGTGTCTGACCCTTGAGATATTTGATACGTTTAAATTTGCACTTTATATAAACCATGTGAAAGATAAGAAAATAATGTGAAACTTATGGATAAATTTGCCATGAAAGGAAAAGATGTTCTCGACCAGGAAAATTTAGGGGGCTTTCTTCTATTAATTTAGTCTGACTTATTATAATCATTTTGAAAACCTTTGAAAAATTATCATCTTAAGTGTAAGACAAAATGCAAAGGATAGGAGAAGAGAGCGAGGCTATTCACATTTAATTTATCATCAATAGGGAAACCTGAATTTATTGCCGATACTTGAATAAACACTTGCATTGCACGTAAAGAAAAACAATTGAAAACTATTTAAAGACACTTCAGCCGGAAGCACATAAATTTCTGGGAATTTCAAACTCCAAGATATATATCACTCTGCCTCTTTTATTTATTTATTGTTTCTTTTTATCAAAATGAGGTTGAATTGAAGGTGAACATAGGCTATAGCTCAAAATAGAGTAAATCTAAACACAACAAAATGAATAATGATAGGACATGAAAATTCACTTAGGTACATGTTTAGCTCTCGTTCCACACTGCACTTGGAATATATGCACCTGGTTTAGGAATGCATAAAACACGTGCAGTTGAACCCTACATCGAAGCAGAGAAAGCCTCTATATTTGCCAGTTGAACTGAACGGGAAAAGTATTTTTGAAAGTACGAGATGTTCACGTTGAAAAATAGATTCTCATGTATGGCAATTTTTTTTTTTTTTTTTTTTTTGAAAAAGAACGGTTGAAACAATCAGTCATTAAGATCAATGAGTGATGATTTTTACCTAAATTTTAAGGAAATGGTTCGTGGTAGTAAGTTTGGTGGTTTTAAAAGAGGGTGATAGTGGATTCCTATACCGTCAAATTAAAATCAGCTCATGAAGAAAAATCATAGTAATTATATGCAATTTTTGTCTTCATATTTAACTGTGTTTTAAAAATCTGTTTACTAGTCGCTTTGTGAAATAATAACCGAATTTGTAACGTACATTATATACTTTTATTCACGTGTGTCAAGGATTATTCAGGTAATTAGTGTAAATAAACTCATTCCTGGCAGTAAAATCACTGTTATATCACATACTTGGTTAATGGTTATCTCATGAATTCCATTACTTGGTTATGAAACTACGTGAAGGGCCCCATTATAAAGAGGTA
>NC_090747.1:33475251-33480251 GCF_036898095.1 Palaemon carinicauda | reverse complement strand
AGCTCAAGATAGGGAAAATTATTTTTACTATAAAGGTAAAACATTGAACAACATTGATTAACAAATCAAACTTTACCACGCATTTACACCCTTCCAGTTAGTACCACAGCTATTCCATTGTTTGGTTTCAATTACCATAATCCTTATTTATTATCATTACGAAGGTCATTCATTAAAGGCAAAACCTACATGCATAACAATTTCATTAAAATACATTTGCATTCCCTCGTCTACAAACAGGAACGATTATGAGCTAAAAAATAGTTGAAATCCTGATAGAATTCATTAATGTCACGGATTTTACATTATCAACTATCAATATGAATTAAAAATAATATATTGCATATAATAAAGATGATTTAATGAACATTATATCAAGATAAATTTATGCTTAAAGCAATTCTTCCTCTTTAAAGGGGTTAACTTCCTTTTTCCTTTTTTCCTTTTTTTCGTTCCTTAGAAAGTAATAATAATAATAATAATAATAATAATAATAATAATAATAATAATAATAATAATAATAATAATAATAATAATAATAATAATAATAATAATAATAATGTACATTGCACAGCATACAAAAGTATCAACATTCAGAACTATTAAGTAAATAGCAAACATAATCATCTATAATTTTCCTTCTCAGATAAAGAGAAAATCTCTTATTACTTGGCAGACAGAAAAGTTTCCAAAGAAAGTTCAGCGCTAGACATTTCAGCGCCAGAAAGATACTGGCATGCCATATATCGAGGAAAAGTATATATATATATATATATATATATATATATATATATATATATATATATATATATATATATATATATATATATATATATATATATATATATATATATATATATATAAAACGGCTCAACTGCGACCCTACTTTTGAAAGGGGTGGCAAAATATGGCATTACTGCTCATTTTTTTCAACTTATTAAAGAAAAAATTCTAAGTAAATCCTTACGAATTTAAATTTTAGAAGGGGTTGGAAAAATATGGCACGAGCCAAAAAAAGACATTTATTTATTATTATACATCTAGTGCAGTAAAATACAATGAGATAAATATAAAATATGATATTTAAAAAAAAACTAATTTAATTAATTAAATTGTATCCTATTGAAGGAAAGTACTCTATTTCATTTCTCATGCCATTTTCGGAAACAATCTTTAAATTTTCTCATCTGCTTTTCTATATCTAAGTAGTTTCAATTGTGGTTCATGGCCACATGCAAGTTTCTCGAAGTACTTGTCTCATTCCTTTTGAACTAGTCTACAGACATCGAGGAATTTACAAATGGTCGGGTGTAACATTAAGAGGACGATCTCTATGAGAAATAGAAAACTCCTTCAGTGTTTTCCCTTTGAAGCAACTTCCCCTCCTCTCTCCTCTCTCCTCTTTGCTCACTGTAGATGGAGTTACCTATTGCTCGGCGAGTGCAATGGGACATGTGGGGACAGTATTGGAAATTATGGGGCATTTCAACTTTATATCTGGTGCAGACACTTAGTTAATAGAGGCATTGTCCTTAAGCCCAGGAGCTCCAACAAGGAAAACTAACCCAGTGGAGAAAGAAATAAGAAAATCTATAAACTACAAGAAAAGTAAGGAACAACTGAAAAGGATTTTAATATATAATTTTTTGTTTCTTAATTGGGATCTCGTCTTTTCGCATTTTGAGTTTTCCTATTCAATTACTTTTATTATTTTTTAAAAGATTTCCTTTGACAACAAAGGTATGCAAATATATTTTTTCTAAAAACTTTCTTTATTTTACTTGCACAATAAAATACCCTTTATGAAATTTCTATTTTTTTAGTTCATTTCTTGTTTTATAATACCTAAGAATATAATTATTCATGTATTATAAGTAAAAATTATTTGCATTCATTCATGTTATATTTAGTCCCTATTTATTCTTGTAAGAAAATATTATTGTTTTCGTTCCATCAGGCCATTTATCCTGTGATGCAAAACAAACTTTCTTTTCTCACCATTTCCTTTGATATTTTCCTAGCGAGGGAGGCGGGGGGCGGGCGCGGGGGGGGGGGGGGGTGGGGGGTTGATATACCCTCTTCAATATAGACCTCCTCCTTTGACTTTAACCAATAGCCTTCCTTTTCAGCTGACGATCTGTATGCAAGAGACTATTCCAAAGGCTTTTTTTCCACGTTCATAGTCTTTCTTTTATTTCCATTCTTAGCATTTTTACAAGCAGGGAAAAATCCATTTGTTCTAGTTTTTCAAATACCAAGTTCGTTTTCATGTCCAATTTTTCTTCTTATTCCCCTTAAAATATTTACTTCTTAAAAAATACGTTCAAACATTTTACCAATTAAGGTTTGATGCATTTTGTTTATTAGTTCTAACATTTCAGTAGGCATTAGGGTCATAGAACCTCTCTCTAAATCTTTTTATCTTCTTTTTTTTTCTTTGTTAAATGTTACTAGGCCTCGTATCCTTAACTGAAACTTTGCATCTTATTTTATATATATATATATATAATATATATATATATATATATATATATATATATATATATATATATATATATATATATATATATATATGTGTGTATGTGTATATATATAGATATCGATATATTTATATATATGTTATATATATATATATATATATATATATATATATATATATAATATATATATATATATATATATATATGTATGTATATAAATATATATATTCAACTGTGTCATATAAATATGTTGAAAGCTTATATGGAACGGGAAAAAGTCATACCTGTGGCAACTATTGGGAACACGGTAGATTCTGAGAACAATAACCATTTTCCTTTTTCAGAGGGGGAGGGTATTGATGATAATTGTTTTAATGGATGTGAATGGCGGTCGGATAATAGAAAGTCTTTGGAAAAATTTTCGGGAGTAATTTCACATTTAGGTAAGGAAGAAAAAAGGTCTTTGAAAAATTTAGTATCTAATTATAAAGAATTATTTTCGGATGTACCGGGTAGGACTTCGGTCCTTGAACATGATGTAGAGGTAGGTAGCGCCACTCCTGTGAAACAATCTCCTTACAGGCTGAATCCCTTCAAAAATGAGGTTGTAGCAAAGGAAGTGGATTATATGCTAAAACATGACCTAATTGAACCTAGTCAAAGTCCTTGGTCATCACCTGTTGTATTGGTAAAGAAATCCGACGGTGATTTCAGGTTATGTTTTGATTACCGTAAGTTGAATGAGTTTATCTAAATCTGATTGTTATCCATTACCTCGAATTGAGGATTGTATTGATCGAATGGGGAAGGCCAAATACATTAGCAAATTCGATTTGTTGAAAGGTTATTGGCAAGTTCCTCTTTCAAAGCGGGCAAGGGCCCTGTCTGCTTTTGTAACACCACAGGGATTGTTTCAATGTAAAGTTATGCCGTTTGGTATGAAGAACTCGGCTGCTACCTTTCAGAGGTTAATGAATACTTTAGTAAATGGTTTAGAAGGATGTGGTGTGTATATTGATGATATTGTTATTTATAGCGATGATTGGGAAACCCATTTAAAACGTATTAGGGCACTATTTGAGGTGTTGAAAAAGGCAAATTTGGTAATTAATTTAAAGAAAAGCGATTTCGCAAAGGCGAAGGTGGTATATTTGGGTCATGAGGTTGGTAATGGTAAAGTTGCTCCTAAGCAGGCCAATATCGAAAGTATTGAAAACATGGTAGTCCCTAAATGTAGGAGGGATGTCAGAAGATTCCTTGCTTTGAGTGGTACTACCGAAGGTTTGTTAGGAATTTTTCGGATATAGCCGATCCGTTAACAAATCTCTTGAGAAAAGAATGTAGCATTTGACTGGACGAATGAAACTCAAAGGGCTTTTGATAATTTAAAAAGAGTTTTAATTAATTTCCCTGTCTTGAGAGCTCCTGATTTTGACCTTCCTTTTTCTCTTGCCACGGATGCAAGTGACGTTGGTGTAGGAGCGGTGTTGTTGCAGAATGACGAGCAGGGAGTTTCTCATCCTGTCGCATTCTTTTCAAAAAAAATTGTCCTCCGCCCAACGTAGGTATTCAAACTGTGGAGAAAGAGACACTTGCGTTAATATTCGCTATTAATCATTTTCAGGTTTATCTCTCCTCCTCAGATACACCTATTAAGGTCTTGACAGACCATAATCCCCTGACCTTCATCAGCAGATACAAAAATAAAAATCAACGATTGATGAGGTGGAGTCTCATGCTGCAAGAATGGAATTTAGAATTTTCCCACATCCCAGGAAAAGATAATATTGTTGCCGATTTTCTCTCTCGCAGCGTTGAATATTAGTTGATTGACAGAGGGCTATGCAGTTATCAAAGATAGTATCTGTATCGTTCTAATTATGGTGTGTGTGCTGTTGAAGTGGGCACGTAGTGAGTAGAAGTAAATGTATATTTAAGATTTATTAATCATGGTTTGTTTACAGAAGACTATAATGTTCTGGGTATATTATATGGGATCTTTAAGGTTAAAAGGTGAGGGTGATCACTGGTACTTTCTAAGGATTGATTAATTAGATGGGTCATGGGCTCACGGGTCTGTAGCACAACAGCCGTTTTTTTAGGCGCTACAGGCTGGTGTATGAGTGGTACCCTAGACTGAGTTAAGGTTAATCTACTAAGGTTTAGAGGTGTCAGGTACGATAAGGTTTATAATAAGCTAAGAAAAGAGATAGGCACTAATCTGGTATTCTGTATTTTCAGGCTAATAATTACGCTTCATCGAGTTTGTTTGTTTGTTTGCGCAGGGGGAGTCTTGTGGTGGTCTTCTCTGTGTCGTTTGGTGTGCGTGTATGTATTGGACACTATGGTGATAAGTGTGATATATAACACTGAAATAGACAGTGGTTTTTGTGATCAACATTTATTGATAGTGAGTGATGTGTATCCCTGAAAAGGAACAGTGTATCGAGTGTGGAAAAGGTTATAGCTTTTGGACTATATATACAGAATCCGGTTGTTAGTGCAATGACTCTTAATTAA
>NC_090747.1:33463176-33473176 GCF_036898095.1 Palaemon carinicauda | reverse complement strand
ATCAGAAGCCATTCCTCACCTTAACCACCGTATGATCTCAAGAGATATAATGGGGACTTGAGGCAGTTCCAAAGGAGGGTGGGTCAGTGTAATATGCGGTTTGTCATACCTGGAAATGGTTTAATGTTAGCACGTATGATTTCAACATTTTCTATTCGATGCAAAAGAATTTGTATCTCGATATCTCCAAAACCTATTCCTCACACGTAATAAATAAAATAACCATAAAGATGCTATATCTCAAAGGTGGTGATACATTACCAAGATGATTAATGGCCTTAGCTTTGCTTTGGAAGCGTCTGCGAGTTCGCCAAATGACCTAACATGAATCATTTGTCTTGAGAAGAATTACGTGAAATAATTAGAAAAGTTTTAATTATATAAATATCAAAACAAAGAGAAAATTCAGCAAAATCTTTATTTTCTTTGTATTTCTGTGATTAATAATATTAATAATAATAATAATAATAATAATAATAATAAAAATGATAATAATAATAATAATAATAATAATAATAATAATAAAAATAATGATAATAAACATGATCAGACTAACTACTCTGTAACTAAACTATGAAAACGGACAGGGTGATTCAAGCACAGGGGCCAAAAATCCCTCTGATTGACAAAACAACGAACAAAAGTATCATTCGTAGATATTACAGTAACGTGCGTCTCAAGATTGAAAGATAAACGGAGAGAAAAAACAGAAATGAACCAGGACATTTGAATTAAAGTAAGAAGGCTATCAAATATGAAGGTAAAGGTGCGGCCAATAATCCAAGGAGCACTAGGAACTATGCCTAAGTCATTGAAAGGGAATCTTGAGAAGGTAGTAGTCGAAATAAAACCAAAAGTAGTGCAAAGGAACATGCTAATAAAAACAGCAGATATGGTGAGGAAAGTGATGGACTCCAAAGACATTTGGATGCAAACCGGAAATCTACACTATAAACTACCAGTCTCTGTAGAACGAAGCTAAAATAAGATATACAGTGGAACCTGTACATACGATCTTAATTCATTCCCGGACCTTCTTCGTATCTTAAAACAATTGTATGTTGGAGTAAATATTCCCATAAGAATACACTGTAATTTGTATAATTTGTTCTAAAACCCAAAAACCTATGATAACTCCTTAATAAATTACTACACATAATTACACATCACAATAATAAAATTGCATTATATAAGAGAGATGTAAGAAAATTATAAAGAAATAATAAATAAAAAATGGGTTTTTATTGTCACTTTACCTCAGACACAGGCCAACACAGTGGTAGGATTTGCTATGCAGGAGGAGACGGACGGTCGGCGAGGAAGTAGAGATGGTGACTGCGATAACGTACCGTAACTTACTCCAACTTACACTACGTGAACTTTAACCGGACTTAGCTCATCTATTTTTTTTTATTCTTATATTTTATATTTTTTTTTACATTTTCTTTTTATTTTCATCACTTTCACTCAATTCAATCTCAGTTTTCTTTGCTTCACTTTCTTTCTCTTCACCACGATCACTAGACCGTTTTTGTAGATTTTTTGAAAAAACTATCGAGAGAAAGTTGCTTGGTACGGCTTTTCAGAATTTTTCTGAAATGGGATAAGCATACATCATCGAATTGCGAAACTACACGGCAAACCTGAAGTTTCTGTGGGTGATGCTTATCAATGAAATCAACCATGTGTTGATGATGTGCAAACATCTCTTATTTCAGTCGAACTTAACCCTTTTACCCCCAAAGGACGTACTGGTACGTTTCACAAAAGCCATCCCTTTACCCCCATGGACGTACCGGTACGTCCTTCCAAAAAAAAAGCTATATTTTTTTTTTTTTCATATTTTTGATAATTTTTTGAGAAAATTCAGGCATTTCCAAGAGAATGAGACCAACCTGACCTCTCTATGACAAAAATTAAGGCTGTTAGAGCAATTAAAAAAAAATATACTGCAAAATGTGCTGGGAAAAAAATAACCCCCTGGGGGTTAAGGGTTGGAAATTTCCAAATAGCCTGGGGGTAAAAGGGTTAAGATGTGCTCTACCTCCTCGATGTCCTCCAACTCACTTGACTGCGTTTGGAACTCATCATTCTGCATGGCAGACAGTTCCTTTAGTTCCTCGGTGGTGTGCTCTTCATGATGCTCCTTGATGAGTTTGGTGATGTCATCTTCATCTACCTCCAGACCCATGATTTGCCAAGGGATACAATCTCTTCTACGTCTTCCTCTACGGCAAGCACAGGTTTAGGCTCGAGGCCAAAACCTTCAAAATCTCTGTGAGAGACAGCATGAGGCCAAAGTTTCTTTCAAGCTGAATTATGTGTCCGTCGAGTTACTCCCTCTCAAGCCTGATCTATGATCTTCAAGCAGTGCACGATATTAAAAGGGCTCTTCCAAAACTCACACAAAGATAAGTTGGTGCTTTTTGTGACATTAAAGCACTGCTTAAATAATTGCTGGGTGTAGAGCTTCTTAAAATTAGAAATAACTTGTAGTTCCATGGACTGGAGGATAGGGGTGGTGTTCAGTGGAAGATACAGCACTCTGATGAACTTGAACTGGTCAATGATATCATCTTCGAGTCCTGAGGGGTTAGCGGGAGCATTATCCAAGCCAAGGAAGCACTTTTAAGGCAAATTACTCTCCTGAAGGTACTTCTTGACAGCAGGGCCGAAAACTTGGTTTACCCATTCAACACAGAAATGCCTAGTAACCCAAGCCTTAGAATTAGCACACCAAAAAACATGCAGCATGTCCTTATTGACTCTATGTGCCTTAAATGCCCTAGGGTTTTCAGAATGATAAACCAATAACGGCTTTAATTTGCAGTCCCTGCTGGCGTTGGCCCATAGGGCAAGAGTCAACCAATCCTTCATAGACTTATGTCCAGGCATTTTTTTCTCTTCGGCGGTGATGTATGTTTGACTAGGCATCTTTTTCCCAAACAGACCAGTTTCATCACAATTGAAAACTTGGTGCTCTACGTACCCTTCATCCTCCACGATCATTTCAAACTTCTTAACAAAATCGTAAGAAGCCTCTGTGTCCGAACTTAAAGCCTTTCCGTGCAGAACAACTGAACAAATCCCGGTTCGTCTCTAAAATTTCTCGAACCAACCGCGAGATGCCTTGAATTCCTCCATTGTAGAATTGGTTGAACTCTCCCCTGCATCTCCCCTAGAGCCCGTCGCCTTCAAGTCACAATAGTTAGCGCTGGCCTTCTCAGAAATGATCGTTTCAGTGATCATATCGCCAACTATCTCTTTGCCCTTTATCCATATTAACAAAAGGCGTTGTGGCGGGATGTTGCAAAAACAACCCCCACACCCTTGAATCTTACTTCCTGACAATTGTCTCCTCAACACATACTTTCCCCTTACGTTATCAACTGCACTCTTGGACCGAAGGAAAATGAACAAAACAAAACATAACCTTAAAACTATATATTTCTTACTAACTATAACAATAACTTAATACTAAAAAACCATTCAAATAACTGTAACACCGTTCTAATAAACCAAAATAATCCTAACAAACTTAAAACTAATCTCGACCACAACTAAAATGTATATTATATTTTATGGGATATCAACACTGCCCTCAACACATAGACAACTGTCTTTTATGGCAAACTTCAAATATGGTTATAATACTTTATTTATTTATGCGGAAACTGTCTCCGCACACAAACCGATCACTCCTTGGCACACCCACTAATCTGTGGCAAACGGAACTATATGCAGTTCGTCAACTGAACTGAACAGTCAATTAGTGGTCGTCATCATCATCATCATCATCATCATCAACAACAGCAAACGGAATCTTAATAAACAGGCCAGGTCATCAACGGTTGTGCAATCAAATGAGCAGTCCAAACACAATCTCTTACAGGCCAGGTCGTCAACTCAAGATCGTCATTCAAAAAAATAAGTTCTCCAAAGGAGGAATCACGGCCTGCCAAAATAAAAAAGAAGAACACTTACGAACACTTCTAGCTAACTGAACTATCGCACTATAATCAAAGATAAATAATAAATTTTTCCTATCATTCACAATCACGATAACCAAAGATAAACAAAACTGTACTTACTCAGAAAATCAATGAACACTTCCAACGCTGGTAAGAAAAAATAGTTATCCAGCACTCACACAACTGCCTTAAGCTGCAATCAAATAAAAAAGGCATTCGCTCCGAAACATTCACCACTGTCGTAACCTAACTAAAAACATAAACAAACAATCTCATTTGTACCAACAGTCTTTCCCACTACAAACAATCATTCGCTACCTCTCTCTCTCTCTCTCTCTCTCTCTCTCTCTCTCTCTCTCTCTCTCTCTCTCTCTCTCTCTCTCTCTCTCTCTCTCTCTCTCTCAGGATTTGGCAAAAAACAAAAATTAAAACAAAACAAAAATAAATCCTCCACAGCGTTCCATCTCTTCATGGGTAGGGTTGCGACGTTTTAAAATAATGTTGATCCCCTTCGATGGTTTGACTGCTTTAATGGCTGCCTTATGCTTGATGATCGTCGAGATCGTAGACATATTCCAGCCATATTGTTTAGCCAGATTAATCACAAGCACACCGCGCTCATGTTTTGATATAATTTCTTGCTTCAATTCTAATAAAAGCATTGCCTTCTTGCTTTTCTCACCCCTACTAATACCTATACCATAACTAAGCTTCTTAGGACCCATGATTATATGTACAATAAAAAATGAAATGTTATTAAAGGAACATATTAAACACTGTTAATAACGGACCGAACAGAGGACCGACACACAATGCACACGAGAACAAAAACTGACCGACGCGACGCTCAATGGCGCCCCTCCGTCGTGTTGCCGTCTACCGCCGTATTATTATTATTATTATTACTATCCAAGCTACAACCCTAGTTGGAAAAGCAAGATGCTATAAGCCCAGGGGCTCCAACAGGGAAAAATAGCCCAGTGAGGAAAGGAAATAAGGAAATAAATAAATGAAGAGAACAAATTAACAATAAATCATTCTAAAATAAGAAAACGTCAAAACAGACATGTCATATAATAAACTATCAACAACATCAAAAACAAATATGTCATAAATAAACTATAAAATAACTATGTCTGCCTGGTCAACAAAAAAGCATTTGCTCCAACTTTGAACTTTTGAAGTTCTACTGATTCAACCACCCGATTAGGAAGATCATTCCACAACTTGGTCACAGATGGAATAAAACTTCTAGAGTACTGCGTAGTATTGAGCCTCGTGATGGAGAAGGCCTGGCTATTAGAATTAACTGCCTGCCTAGTATTACGAACAGGATAGAATTGTCCAGGGAGATCTGAATGTAAAGGATGGTCAGAGTTGTGAAAAATCTTATGCAACATACATAATGAAGTAATTGAACGACGGTGCCAGAGATTAATATTTAGATCAGGAATAAGAAATTTAATAGACCGTAAGTTTCTGTCCAACAAATTAAGATGAGAATCAGCAGCTGAAGACCAGACAGGAGAACAATACTCAAAACAAGGTAGAATGAAAGAATTAAAACACTTCTTCAGAATAGATTGATCACCGAAAATCTTGAAAGACTTTCTCAATAAGCCTATTTTTTGTGAAATTGAAGAAGACACAGACCTTATATGTTTCTCAAAAGTAAATTTACTGTCGAGAATCACACCTAAAATTTTGAAAGAGTCATACATATTTAAAGAAACATTATCAATACTGAGATCCGGATGTTGAGGAACCACCGTCCTTGACCTACTTACAATCATACTTTGAGTTTTGTTAGGATTCAACTTCATTCCCCATAATTTGCACCATGCACTAATTCTAGCTAAATCTCTATTAAGGGATTTACCAACCCTAGATCTACATTCAGGGGATGGAATTGATGCAAAGAGAGTAGCATCATCTGCATATGCAACAAGCTTGTTTTCTAGGCCAAACCACATGTCATGTGTATATAGTATGAAAAGTAATGGGCCAAGAACACTACCCTGTGGAACACCGGATATCACATTCCTATAATCACTATGGTGCCCATCAACAACAACTCTTTGAGATCTATTACTTAAAAAATCAGTAATAATGCTAAGAAACGACCCACCCACTCCCAACTGTTTCAGTTTGAAAACAAGGGCCTCGTGATTAACACGGTCAAAGGCAGCACTAAAATCAAGGCCAATCATACGAACTTCCCGACCACAATCAAGGGATTTTTGTACAGCATTGGAGATTGTAAGAAGGGCATCACATGCTCGAAGGCCTTTACGAAAACCAAATTGCAAACTAGGGAATAGATGATTACCTTCAGCAAACCTATTAAGACGTTTTGCCAGAAGACGTTCAAAAACTTTAGATAATATGGGAGTTATGGAAATTGGGCGGTAATCAGTGGGACTTGAGCTACCACAAACACATTTACATAGAGGAGTAACATTACCAATTCTCCAACTAGTACTAAAAGCTCCTCTTCTTGCTAACTTGCGCAAAATAACAGATAACTTTGGAGCTATGAAATCTGCTGTCTTTATAAAAAACAAAGGAAAAATACCATTTGGGTCTACACCTCCATAAGCATCAAGGTCCATCAACAGAGCTTTAATCTCACGAGATCGAAAAGCTAAACTAGTTAGTTTAGCCTCAGGAAAACAGGAATGAGGAAGTTCAAGTTTTTCATTACTCTGTTTACTGTCAAAAACATCAGCCAAAAGGGTTGCCTTTTCCTTTGGACAGTGAGTGACTGAGCCATCTGGTTTAAGTAAAGGAGGAACTGTTGCATCTACACCAAAGAGTGCAGATTTAAGGGTAGACCACCATTTATGTTCCTGAGTTGTACCAGAGAGGGTTTCTTTTATGGTTAAATTGTACTCCTTTTCAGTTGAGGCATAAACTCTCTGAGCAAAAGCTCGAAGCTGAGTATAGTTGTTCCAGGTCAAATCTGATCTGTTACCCTTCCAAACTTGATAGGCCTCCTGGTTCTCCAAAAAAGCACGTCTACAATCATCATTGAACCACGGTTTGTCCTTCACTCGGTACCTTAGCACACGAGAAGGGATACGCCTATCAATTATGTTGACTAGATTCTCATTCAAAGGGACAACAGGATCTACACTATTATATAATTGTGACCAATTCAAGCACAAAAGATTATGTAAAATCCCATTCCAGTCTGCTTGGGATTTCATATACTGTAAATTTTACAAGAATATGATATATCAGGGACAGGCTGCTCAGTCTTCACTAATAATGAAATCAAGGCATGATCAGATGTCCCGACTGGAGAACCAACCTTACCAGTTATAACGCCAGGGGAGTCAGTGTATACAAGGTCCAAGCAATTACCAGACCTGTGAGTAGCTTCATTTATGATTTGCTCACAGCCTGATTCAGAGGCAAAGTCTAAAGCTCTTAAGCCATGGCGATCGGTAGGAGAGATAGAACCTAACCACTCCCTATGGTGAGCATTAAAATCACCAACAAAGACAAAAGAAGCCTTTCTATCATCTTCTTGTATCTTAGCCATAATGGTAAGAAGACAATCGAAGATAGAATCATCCATGTCTGGATTCCGGTAGATCGAACATAAATGAAAGTTGTTATGCCTGCCACAAACTTTTATTACCTGAATCTCATGACATCCACATTGATAGCAGGACTTATGAGAAGCAGGGTACTCGGTCCTAATATACACCGCCATTCCCCTGGCCCTAGGGATGGCATCACGTTTCAACATTATTGGCTTCTTAAAACCAGTTATAAGGAGCTCAGATGAGTGCCTCATATTAGAAACCAAAGTTTCTGAGCACAAAAGAATATCATACTGTCTGGACGCAACTGTAAGGTCTTGGATATTTGCATGAAGACCACGAATATTGCAATACAGAAGACGACATTGACGAAATCTAGGACGTACTGGTCCCGGATTTCGCTCAATGTCTCCAGACAGCATAAGAATTAATAGAAATAAAAAAGAGACATCATAATTAAAAACTAGATTAACAAGAATTATAACAAAAACAATACGTACAGAATTATAAACAAAGTGACTAATGATACCCATAGACTATAGTAAAAAGTCGGAAAAACTGGTCAACATGGAGGAGCCGATACACCATGCAAGGCTAAATACCCTCCAGGATAGCCACTTCAACTGAAGGGAGGACAGTAAGGATGGTTTTGAGAAGAAAAAGAATCAGAAAAAGGAAAAGACAACCTCTTGATAAACCACCAGGCATCCATGGCCCTTCTATTAAGCCTGCCCAACACACCATTTCAAAAAAACAAGAGGAAGAAAAAAAAATAAGATAGAATAGTGTGCCTGAGTGTACCCTCAAGCAAGAGAACTCCAACCCAAGACAGTGGAAGACCATGGTACAAAGGCTATGGCACTACCCAAGACTAGAGAACAGTGGTTTAATATTGGAGTGCCCTTCTCCTAGAAGAGCTGCTTACCACAGCTAAAGAGTCTCTTCTACCCTTACCAAGAGGAAAGTACACTGAACAAATTGCAGAACAGTATTTGACCCCTTGGGTGAAGAAGTGTTAAGTATCTCATTGTTGTCAGGTGTATGAGGAAAGACGAGAATATGTAAAGAATAGGCCAAACTATTCTGTGTAAGTGTAGGCAAAGAAAAAACAAGCCGTGACCAGAGAGGGATCCAATACATTACTGTCTGGCCAGTCAAAGGATCCAATACCTCTCTAGTGGTAGTATCTCAACGGGCTGCTGGTGCCCTGGCCAACCTACTACTTAATAAACAAGAAACAACGACCATCGCTTCGAGAAAATTCTATGCGTATGGTCTACGTAGGATGTTGGAGCATGATTTCGGGTGTCAAAACAAAAATTTGATCAAGTTTTACTTTGGATGTTGGAACAATCGTATATATATATATATATATATATATATATATATATATATATATATATATATATATATATATATATATATATATGTGTGTGTGTGTATGTATATATATACATACATATATATATATATATATATATATATATATATATATATATATATATATATATATATATATATATATATATATATATATATATATATATGTATATATATATACATATATATATATATATATATATATATATATATATATATATATATATATATATATATATATATATGTATATATATATGTATATATAAATATATATGTATATATATATATACATATATATATACATATATATATATATATATATATATATATATATATATATATATATATATATATATATATATATATATATATATATATATGTCTTTTCAACATATCATCATCGCTACAAATTATTATTATTATTATTACTTGCTAAGCTGCAACCTTAGTTGGAAAAGCAGGATGCTATAAGTCCAGGGGCCCCAACAAGGAAAATAGCCCAGTGAGGAAAGGAAACAAGGAAAAATAAAATAATTAAAGAACAGTAACATTAAAAGAAATATTTGCTATATAAGCTATAAAAACTTTAACAAAACCAGAAGATGAGAAGTTAGATATAATAAAGTACCCTAGTGTACCCTTAAGCAAGAGAACTCTAACCCAAGACAGTGGAAGGCCCTGGTACAGAGCTATGGCAATACCCAAGACTAGAAAACAATGGTCTGAGATTCGAGTGCCCTTCTCCTAGAAGAGCTGCTCACCATAGCTAAAGAGTCTCTTCTACCCTTACCAAGAGGAAAGTAGCCACTGAAAAATTACATTGCAGTATTGAACCCATTGGGTGAAGAAGAATCGTTTGGTAACGTCAGTATTTTGAGTTTTATGAGGACAGAGGAGAATGTATAAAGAATATGCCAGATCATTCGGTGCATGTGTAGGCAAAGGAAAAGTGAAGCCTTGACCAGTCAAAGTACCCCATAACTCTAGCTGTAGTATCTCAATTTCATTGATTTAACCCCTTCCGTGTATTCTGGGCAGACAGTTGCTATTTGTAATTTTCATAGTACATATAAATCTTTTTTAACCTCATAAAGGAC
>NC_090747.1:33450676-33453176 GCF_036898095.1 Palaemon carinicauda | reverse complement strand
ACTCACGAACCACATCAAGAGGACCTCGAACACAATGGCCAAACACAAGGCTGAAAGGCGAAAAACCTAAAGACTGACTTGGGACAGAACGAAAAGCGAACAACAAATAAGGTAATTCCTTATCCTATTCAGAACCATTAATCAAACAATATTTCTTTACCATGGATTTCAGGGTCTGATGAAATCTCTCCAGAGCTCCCTGGCTTTCCGGATGATATGGAGAAGATGTCACATGTTTTATATTTAACTCTGCCATTTTATCTCTGAAATACCTGCTAACAAAATTAGAACCACAATCCGATTGAATAATCTTAGGCATCCCAAACCTGGTAAAAAAGTCAATTAGTACATCTACAATTTTAACACTTTTTATTGTACGTAGTGGTATTGCCTCGGGATATCGAGACATCCTATCCATGATTGTCAAAATATACTCATTACCACTACGCGTCTTCGGTAATGGTCCAACCACATCAATAATGACTTCCTTAAAAGGTTCAGAAACTACAGGAATAGGACATAGAGGCGATTTTGGAATCCACTGATTGGGTTTACCGACCCTCTGGCACACATCACAACTATTGACAAACTTCTTTACATCTGCCTTCAACTTCGGCCAATAATAATTCCCTAACAATTTGCAAGAAGTTTTATGAATTCCAAAATGGCCGGCCAGACCACTTTCGTGCGCCAATGACATTAACTCCTTCCTGTAACCAAAAGGAACCATTATCTGTTTCACAATTTCATAATCAACATTATCCACCCCCATAGGCCTACTCAACCTATATAAAATATTATTAATTATCTTAAATTTTGGACCAGTCATAGACACCTCCCCTGACTCGATAGGGAGTCCCCGAAACTCCTTTTTCTGGGCTTTGATTAGCTCTTCAGTAGTCCAATTTAACTTGTCCGTTAACATTCCAAGATCTACAGCTAGGCTATCACTACGATCTAAACTACTTAAATCTACATCAATTGTTGACTCTGCAGCGTCAACAATTCTAGCACTAGAACGAGTAACTGCTGCTACTTCACTATCAGGGTTTATCAATATCGGACAATTATTATTCTTCATAGCCACATCATTCCCTAACACAACATCAACCTCCTTAACCGGGAATTTATCAACTATGGCCAATTTCAAATTCCCTGCAAAGGAAGGGCAGATTAAATTAAAATTTTCAATAGCATATGACTTTACAGAATCAGGAAAACCAGCCAATAACACAAATTCCCCACTTTTGGGTACAAAATTACAAGGTAATGCCTCCCTTAGAATCAAAGACTGAGCTGCACCGGTATCACGCAAAATACGCACTCGCCTTTTCTCGGAAGAATTGGCGAAGGAGACACTACCGAAAGACAAATATCTGTCAAAACAACCAGGTAGTCATTGATCAGTGTGAAGCTATTTAGCTTTTTTTGGATATCCATTCTCTGCAGCAAGGATCCAGTTAATCTTAACATTTTGTGCACTGCCCTTGGTTCAGTAAAAGCCAAGGGGACCTCTCTGTCCCAAGGTAATAATATTTATACCTGCTAAAGTATCGTGATCACGACCGTTGATCGTCAGCTGACATCATTAGTGGAGCTTGTGAAAGCCTTTGAATCACACCAGCCATCGTCAATTTGATAGGGATATTTAGTTTGTATTTGTTAGGATGTTCTCACTTTTCGTTGGCCTTCTCCTTTCTGGACCCTCTCTCCTTTTAGTATGTTTGTGTTGATGACCTTTCTTTAATTGTGTAATTGTTTTCTTTTGCAGGGAGTTTAAGAGTGAGTGGGTATCATTTATTATTGTATTATTGTGGTTCAGGTGTTATTTCTGTCTAAATATTATGTATTAAAATTAAGGAGATTTTTGTGGTATTTTCTTTGTCCCCTTGAGTTGACTTTGCACTCGTATTGATGTTTTGGTTACTATTCCACCTTTAGTGGACTTAGTACTGTATGATGGTGAATACTATTTGATAAGTGTAGTATTTTGAGTGGTGGTCAAAACCAGCCATCACAATATATATATATATATATATATATATATAATATATATATATATATATATATATATATATATATATATATATATATATATATATATATATATATATATTATACATATACATATATATATATATATATATATATATATATATATATATATATATATATATATATATATATATATATATATATATATATATATATATATATATATATATACATATATATATATATATATATATATATATATATTTATACATATACATATATATATATATATATATATATATATATATATATATATATATATATATATATATATACATATATATATATATATATATATATATATATATATATATATATATACATAATTTCATATATATATATATATATATATATATATATATATATATATATATCTATATATATATATATATATATATATATATATATATATATATATATCTATATATATATCTATATATATATA
>NC_090747.1:33440676-33445676 GCF_036898095.1 Palaemon carinicauda | reverse complement strand
GTCCATTTTAACAGAATTTCATTGACTAACGTAATGTCTATTGATCTGTGTTTTAAATTCCCGTTATTAGCTCTGATGATGGGAAATTGTTGTTCCCAAAAGCTTAACAAATGAACTGTCCAAATGCTGAAGTATCTGCTTTCCTTCGCCTTTCTACTATATTTATATATATATATATATATATATATATATATATATATATATATATATATATATATATATATATATATATATATATATATATTTACAAATTTACGTATATATATATATATATATATATATATATATATATATATATATATATATATATATATATATATACATATACATATACATATACATATATATATATATATATATATATATATATATATATATATATATATATATATATATATATATACATA
Organism: Palaemon carinicauda; assembly: GCF_036898095.1. Lineage (NCBI taxonomy): Eukaryota > Metazoa > Arthropoda > Malacostraca > Decapoda > Palaemonidae > Palaemon > Palaemon carinicauda. The sequence goes on along the minus strand of NC_090747.1, from coordinate 33,445,269 downwards.
TATATATTCAAATGAGCCATATATATTTTGGCCAAGTGGTAGTCACTGTCTATACAAGCTTGCCGGAACAGGGTTCGATTCCCGGCCGGTCACTAGCTCTTGTCTTTGGATGATTTTGCCTGGGGCTCTGATCCCGAGGTCGTTAGGAGAATCCAGACATTAATGTATCAAAAATATATATGGCTTATTTGAATATGAAAAAAAAAAATCTAAATGCGCAAAAATTATCATAATGTATATATATATATATATATATATATATATATATATATATATATATATATATATATATATATATATATATATATATATATATATATATATATATATATATATATATATATATATATATATAGAGAGAGAGAGAGAGAGAGAGAGAGAGAGAGAGAGAGAGAGAGAGAGAGAGAGAGAGAGAGAGAGAGAGAGATTATAAAAACAAAATAAATATAAGATTCAATCTATTTATACATACGTTCAAAATATAACTAACAGAGACCAAATTTTATAATGAGCGCGTCTTTTTTTTTTTTCTTAGAGCAAATAATATTGATATTCTGCACTATTCAATACGTTGGTTAACAGGTGTTCATAATTCTTATCGTGTCTATCCTATGCTATTCAGAAACTCCATCATTTTGGTTGAACTGCTCATTTTGAGATTTTTATATGACCTATATGCACCTTTCCAAGAGACTTTCCTCTCTCGTCCAGCAGGATGCCAAACAGATGGATTATATACAAACCATGGAGCCCACGTATCAAAGTTATATCAACGAAAATCATTGGCAGCACCCCGGATAGCCCGGGGCTACTTGATAATAATAATAATAATAATAATAATAATAATAATAATAATAATAATAATAATAATAATAATAATAATAATAATAATAATAATAATAATAATAATAATACGCTTTTATGCAAGAACAATAATATATTTTCATTCACTCAACCTAATTATACGGATTTTTGTTTTTTCCTATGTAATATCCTCAACCAAATTCCTAAAGCATATTTTATATCAACTGTATAAACATTAATGGTATTCCCATAAAAAATGATCAAAGGCTTTCAGGCTTTCACCAAGGATGTTCCATGGTATCATTATTCTTCCATTAACTAATAGGATTAAATTTTGCACGCATTTCTTTTAGGTTGACAAAAATCTGTGTGAGTGGGCATGTGCGTGTTTGTAATTCCATAACAAATCTTAATAAAGGGTTGGAAGGAAAACTATAGACTGGAGGTTTTAGATGCTAGGATAATCATACTGAAAACACAAGAAAGGACTGGGAATTAAGGTCCAATAGATTCCTTTATTATCCCAGTTGATAGCTCGGAATTGGTAACATGGACTATATCCCTTTCCTCTCATGCCTGGAAATTCTGTTGAACAATAAACTGCAATCATCAATGTCATCAAATTCCTTTTCATTAAAGAGGAGACCAACATGACCTCCAGTATCATTAAACTGTTATACCAAGCTTCATAAAACTCTTGATGTGTTTTTATTTTTTTCTCTCTCTCTCTCAAGGAATCCACTGTGCACAATGTGTCCTCATGCGGTTTAATAAATCTCTCAAATTACACTGAATGATCTCATTAGCACGAACATGAATAACTGCTGTAATAACAGATTGAAGAAGACCAATATTTCTTCATATTTCTATTTACGCTCACGTTAGAAGAATATTATTTCCCTAGCGGAACTAAATCCTGTCAACCTAATTTCTTGGGTATGTGACAGTGCAATAGTTATAAAGACTTGGTTCCAATTATTATTGTTTGCGTTTTTGTTCGTGTATTTTATATGCATTTGTGTGCTATTATTCAATACTGAGTATATGAATTGATACATACATACATATACCAAAGGCACTTCCCCCAATTTTGGGGGGTAGCCGACATCAACAAGAAACAAAACAAAAAAGGGGACCTCTACTCTCTACGTTCCTCCATCCTAACCAGGGACTCAGCCGAGTTCAGCTGGTACTGCTAGGGTGCCACAGCCCAACCTCCCACATTTCCACCACAGATGAAGCTTCATACTGCTGAGTCCCCTACTGCTGCTACCTCCGCTGTCATCTAAGGCACCGGAGGAAGCAGCATGGCCTACCGGAACTGCGTCACAATCGCTCGCCATTCATTCCTATTTCTAGCACGCTCTCTTGCCTCTCTCACATCTATCCTCCTATCACCCAGAGCTTTCTTCACACCATCCATCCACCCAAACCTTGGCCTTCCTCTTGTACTTCTCCCATCAACTCTTGCATTCATCACCTTCTTTAGCAGACAGCCATTTTCCATTCTCTCAACATGGCCAAACCACCTCAACACATTCATATCCACTCTAGCCGCTAACTCATTTCTTACACCCGTTCTCACCCTCACCACTTCGTTCCTAACCCTATCTACTCGAGATACACCAGCCATACTCCTCAGACACTTCATCTCAAACACATTCAATTTCTGTCTCTCCATCACTTTCATTCCCCACAACTCTGATCCATACATCACAGTTGGTACAATCACTTTCTCATATAGAACTCTCTTTACATTCATGCCCAACCCTCTATTTTTTACTACTCCCTTAACTGCCCCCAACACTTTGTAACCTCCATTGACTCTCTGACGTACATCTGCTTCCACTCCACCATTTGCTGCAACAACAGACCCCAAGTACTTAAACTGATCCACCTCCTCAAGTAACTCTCCATTCAACATGACATTCAACCTTGCACCACCTTCCCTTCTCGTACATCTCATAACCTTACTCTTACCCACATTAACTCTCAACTTCCTTCTCTCACACACCCTTCCAAATTCTGTCACTAGTCGGTCAAGCTTCTCTTCTGTGTCTGCTACCAGTACAGTATCATCCGCAAACAACAACTGATTTACCTCCCATTCATGATCATTCTCGCCTACCAGTTTTAATCCTCGTCCAAGCACTCGAGCATTCACCTCTCTCACCACTCCATCAACATACAAGTTAAACAGCCACGGCGACATCACACATCCCTGTCTCAGCCCCACTCTCACCGGAAACCAATCGCTCACTTCATTTCCTATTCTAACACATGCTTTACTACCTTCGTAAAAACTTTTCACTGCTTGCAACAACCTTCCACCAACTCCATATAACCTCATCACATTCCACATTGCTTCCCTATCAACTCTATCATATGCTTTCTCCAGATCCATAAACGCAACATACACCTCCTTACCTTTTGCTAAATATTTCTCGCATATCTGCCTAACTGTAAAAATCTGATTCATACAACACCTACCTCTTCTAAAACCACCCTGTACTTCCAAGATTGCATTCTCTGTTTTATCCTTAATCCTATTAATCAGTACTCTACCATACACTTTTCCAACTACACTCAACAAACTAATACCTCTTGAATTACAACACTCATGCACATCTCCCTTACCCTTATATAGTGGTACAATACATGCACAGACCCAATCTACTGGTACCATTGATAACACAAAACACACATTAAACAATCTCACCAACCATTCAAGTACAGTCACACCCCCTTCCTTCAACATCTCAGCTTTCACACCATCCATACCAGATGCTTTTCCTACTCTCGTTTCATCTAGTGCTCTCCTCACTTCTTCTATTGTAATCTCTCTCTCATTCTCATCTCCCATGAATTGATAATTTCATGAAATCTTAAAATCTATCATTAAATTTAAGTAATACCTTAGCTTGATAACAAAAACCAATTCGTGATATCCTCTACAATTTGCAATTTGATATTATCTCCATCGTGAAGTAAAGCGGGCAGACTTGGATATATATATATATATATATATATATATATATATATATATATATATATATATATATATATATATATATATATATATATATATATATATATATATATATATATATAAGATATGCAATGCTTGTTAAATAACAACTAATTGTATAAGAGCAATATAGAGTAAATCTAATTAGACTATTTTCTATAATATTAAAGGATGAGCATAATCAACATGATATAGAGATGAAAGAAAAACCGTCATGTGAACTCAAAGATCAATCAATTTTTTTTTCTTTTAATGAAGCTTGTTATGCTGTCCGCTTTTCTAGTTCCAAATAAAAGCTGAGTAAGAAATACCTGCTGAAATACGTGGCTATCTTTAATTTTTAAATACGTGCCATCATCATATCCTTATTACTAATTTAATATATTATTAAGTTTCCTGATTTTGCTATCATGATTCATATATCAGATATTGGTGTCCTCAGACACCTGTAAGTAGCAATTCAATGTTGTGTATTGGGTATTTTTTTCATTAATGAAGATTTATCTTTTGTGTGCTGGAACTAACAGCTTATACTAAAGGCCTGTTTTTCAGTATCTGTTGTAAAGTTTACTATAATCTATTTTTGATCCAACTGGAAGAAACATACTGTTGATATTTTAGTGATTTTTTTACATATGATGGATATGAAAAACTAATGGTATTAAGGAATTTGATTTTGTATTTTTTTCTATATGTAATTGAGGTCTATATTTAAAGTACGTTGCACATAAATACTAATTTTGTTATAACAGTACAGTTAA
>NC_090747.1:33436636-33440176 GCF_036898095.1 Palaemon carinicauda | reverse complement strand
CAGATCAGCACTATTTTAATATATACTTAGATTGGCAGCATCAAATTTATTGTTAACAGTCACTTTAGCCTTGATAATGATGTCATTTGCATCTCTCATTTTGAATAACTTATTAGATTAACAAGATGACCTTACACCTTTGAAAGATTCATTTGTTTGATTCCCTCTGCAGATGTGCTTTAGCTTTAATCGTCTTTTTCTTTCTTTATCTTATATTTTTCTTATTTCAGATATAATTCCAATAGGAAGAAGCTAAAAATAAGTTTTTTAAATGTTTCATTGTATCTTCCAGAAGAGTTCCAACATTTATAAATCAAGGAAAGGCTTGATACTGTTAATTAATATTATCATTGATTCGTAATCAGAGCCCATGTTTACAGTATTTGGTCAGTGGTCCGCATTTAACTTTTTTTTTTTTTTTTTTTTTTTTTTTTTTGTTAGTCTTGGATGTGTTTAGTGAAATAATCAGAAAAGAAGAGTTATGGGAGTTGTTATATGCAGATGATTTGGTTATTACTGTTGAAAATGAAGAAAAATTACAAAGAAATGATGTAGGTTGCCAAGAGACTGTGGAAAGAGGGAGTGGTTAAGGGTGAATGTGGATAATGTTGAAACCATGGTTAGCAGTAAGTAAGGTAGGAACAGGATAGTCATACATGAAAGTAGAAGAGATGTTATTAAACAGGTTGAACTTTTTAGATACTTGGAATCTAATCATATACATGGGATTTATAGATCAGGAGAGAGGATGTGACGCTGAATTCTGAGAATACGATGAAAGCATCATGGGGAAAGTGTAGCGAGGTTGCAGGAGTGGTATGTGATAGGAAAAGGACAATCTAAGTAAAAGTCAATATCTATAGCACAGAATTATGACCAAAGATAAGGTATGGATAAAATAAGAGCAAGCAAAGTTTGAGAGAACAGAGATGAGAATGCTAAGGAAATATCACTTCTGGAAAGATTGGAAAATAATGAAATATGAAGAAAGGCAGGTGTAGTCAAGATTACCGTGATGATAAAAGTGCCACAAACTAGATGGTGTGAGCACGTGTTGAGGGTGGATGGTGGGGACGGAGTAAGGAGGTCTTTGGAGGAACCTATGTGGGAGGAAAAGATCAGGAGGGAGGCAGAGAATTAGATGACGATTGATTGACTGAGTGATTCAAAATTTTTCTGCCATCCTAAGAATTAGATGATAATAAAAGATGAAGGATAATATGAAGAAAAAAGATTTGGTTGAAGAGGATGCCGTTGATTGAAGGCCTTTGGGAAGTCGCATCAGGCAACTGACCCCCTAATGTAAGGATACAGGTAGGGAAGAAGTCCTGTGTTGCTTTCAGGCTTCTTAGATATCCCTCACTTTCCTCAATATACCTTCTGTTTTCAGTCGTATTATTTTCTGCACGCACCTGAGGATTTTCCGCTTCGGCTTCATAAAGATTCCTTTTCAATGGCTTAGGTTATTCCCTAGTACTCCGATGTTTATTAGCACTATTCCATCTATATATACCAAAGTCTTCTAATTTGAATTCGTATGTCTGGGTACTTCTCTTTATTGTCTCTCCATGTATCTTCCAACTTTGAGTGTCACGTTACTGTGACACTTATCACTGATATTTTCTTTTGCGTATTGTCGACCAGAGTGGCATCTGGTCAATGCTCTTGTAACTCCCCGTCTGTCCTTATATTGTAGTCCTTTTGTGACTTAGCTTGGCTCTTTACTACCACTGTATCAGGTTGATGTCCGTATCATTTTTTAATTTTTGTTATTATGCAACACCTGAAAGTTCTTCTCTATTCAGAGTGTTGACCTTATTCGATAAGAAAAGGAAAGAGCACTCTTATTTCAGCTGAATCCTTCATGTATATTATGTTAATAATAAAAAAGAAAAATCCCTCACATCGAACGTTATTATTGTGTAAAAATTACGGGATGACATTAATTCATTTATGTGTTAATGAAGATCTGTGATCATGACATTAATTCAAAATTAACAATGTGGGAAGAATTTTCGGAAAATATTTTATCAAAAGGCTAGAGAGAATGCAATAAGATCATTTACATTGACAGAAAAGACACTTATGGAAACATTGATTAGAGGCACCAAAAGTAATACTGACAGCGTCGGTAATGAGGCTCCGCTTAATGCACTACATATCCTTTGCTTATTTAGCTTAAAACAATACTTATTTATTTTTTTTTATCTAAATATAACCTTTCTGTTAGCAAAGTCAATTAGCCATTTTCTATAAATTCATAAGTGCACAATTAACCCTTTTGTATAGCTATAACATATTACCTTACGTTTGATGTAATATACTTATTACCTTGTTCATTCTTTTATCTAAAAAAAGAAAAAAAAATCCTACCGCACGTTTAGCAAAAAAAAAATCCGGTTGGTATTTGTCATTGTCTATCTTTAGTCGAACAAAATCTCTATCATATTATACTTTTTCATTCCTTAATAATGAAAGTTATATCTTATCAAATATTCAACAACAACTTCCTTCGCTTTCCTTTCTTTCACTTCACGTTTCAATACTGTTGCAAGGAACTCTCACAGTCCTGGGTAGTAAAGTCTTATAATACCAAACTTGTAACATTAAGTGGTAGGCTATTGATGACACATACACTCAAATTTGAAAAAAAAAAATAAATACATTAATTTGCAAAGATTATGAATAAAAAAGAGATAAACTGAATATGATTGTCAAGAAATACTTTACCTCCATGGTCATTGATATTTATAAAGTTCTATGAATATAATAAAGACACGAGAACGGATAAAATAACTATAAATCAAAAGAGCACTATAAAAGAAAAAATTTTTCCCAGTCGTAGATAATCATACAGTTTAAGCTCTAATTTCTGAAGATTGATGCAGTAATCAGCAAAATAATCCCAATAGAAATAGAAATTGAGGTATGTATCCGAAAACGAGATCTGCATTATTTATCTGTTGCTTTAAATTGTGAACTGAACATCACTTACTATTTGGTAAGCATTAAATAAACAGATAATGTTGGTCTATATCACGGCTGTGCTGTGATCATGATATATATTTAGATTTCATGCAAGGGAAATTTAAAATTATACAAGTTTTCTTGGTTGTGATTCCTTTTTTTATTAATTTAGTGTATGTATTACCTGGTTTTATTCATCATTTAATGTCTTAACGTAATCACGATGTATTTTAAAAAGAATAGGTTCTTTTATCATAAGAATGTCTTCTAATGCAAAAAGACATATTTCAAAACACTGCTGATCAAAAAGGGTTTACTTCTGAGAAGAGAGTGGTGCAAAATCCATACCAACTTGTTATATAAGCTAAGATATTTTGCAGTATCTGCCGTAGACATAATTGCATTAAGTTGTTTCGTTTTTATCTAATTGAATTCTCAATGTCCAAAAAAATTACCTATATTTTGTTGAATGGAAATAACATAACTGTTAATCTTATTTTCTTGAACAAACATTACAGTACCACCAAGACCAATCATGAATGATGGTTAAAAGAAGAGGAATATTAGGACCGA
>NC_090747.1:33426636-33431636 GCF_036898095.1 Palaemon carinicauda | reverse complement strand
AAGATAGATTAACCATACGATTTTATTATCTGGAAGGTTGCAGCAATTGACTGTGCGGGAAACACAAGTGTGTGTCTTTTCTTTCTGTTGAATTATGAAGCTATGTATATCCAGTGATACGTAGTTCACTTGATACTCATGGAAATTTCTTCTCTTTACAGGAGGTCCATCCGAAGTGTTGAAGCGTCTTCTGCAACGTCCGCAGCAAGAACTTCTGCGGACATGATTTGTGTAGGAGGCACGCAGCATGCGCTGTCTCCAAAGGTGATCCCTGGAATTGGGACCCGCAGGTATGTACCGTGTGCACAAACCTGATTGCTGAGGCTTTTGATTCCCCTAGGACGGCGGAGTCAAGGGATGCAGCAAGGGAGAAGCTTCGTGCCTTGGTAAGGGGTTTCCAGAAGAACACCTCTGGGCCCTATCTTCCAAGTGAGAAGATGAGGGCTTACCTTTTCCCCAGAGCGTCAGCTGAGGCAGTGATTCCCCAGCCTCAAGTGGAGATACCGGTAGTTCAGATCCCTGTGGATGCTGAAGTCGCGGTCGCCATGCAGTACATCCAGTTGGACGACAGGATGTCGAAGGTGTCCGAGCGTCTGGAAGAGGAGCTTCTGGCAGAAGACCAGGATGAAGATCAGGCTCCAGACATTGAAGAGGAAGAGGCCGACGAGGTGTCGACTACTCCGGTTCAGGCCTCTGAACCTATTCCCTCAACATCGTCCGCTCTCCCAGAAGAGCTGGGAAAGACCCTTTCCTCCATCGTTGGAATGATCCAACAGATGCAGAGGGAGAATAATGAGAAGGTGGCTGCAATGGAGCTGGAGATGCGGAGACTTGCAGCATCACGTGGGCCCCAGAAGAGGCTCACCGTGAAAGACCTTCCCTTGTGCTCTGATGCTAACCCTTGGAGGTATGCTGAGCACATGCCGATGACGACTGGAAAAATCGTCATGTCGGAGAAGTTGGGCTCAGTTCCCCTTGAGGAGGTGGAATTCTGGCCCAGCAAGGGGTCGTATCCGGACTGTTACGTCTGTCTGAGGAAGGAACCAGCATTAAAGGAGGAGACAGAGCCGAAAGAGGTCATAATTATGGACCATGCTAAGGCTCAAGCTTTGCTATCGTGCTCGATGAAAGAGAGGGGCTTCACAAACTCAAAGGTTCCTGCTTTGAGTAAGAAGCACCCTTCCTTTGTGTCCTCTCCTACTAGAGCCTTCCCCTTTATGAGAAAGGGTTTGCGGCTGTGCTAAAAGCAGTCGAGGCTGGCAAGCCATGCCCCTCCTTGGAGGAGTGTAAACCCTTGTCTCTGGCCCTACACATGGACCACAATGACTGGAAGGACGTCCATCTTACCTTCTCAGTCGGGAAGTTGGAGGCTGACATTGCCGGACGTCAGTTCGGTGAGAACCTCCCCAAGCTGTCTGACTTTCTTTTGCGAAGGGAGCTCGAGACGAAAGAAAGACTGGCTACCTCAATGTCTCTTCAAACCACTCTTGAGACAATGGCAAGTGACCCCAAGGTTCATGAGATGTTCATGGTAGTGGCTAAGATTCATCTGGCCAAAGTGACGAAGGACCTTTACAACTTCGTCAAGGCGAGGAGAGCTTGTAGGGAGTTCGTGTTCGCCTCGGCTGCGGTGAGCCACGAGCCAAGGAAATTAATCTCCTCCAACATTTGGGGCAAAGACCTTTTCCCTAGCGAATCGGTCAAGGAGGTTGTAGATAAGGCCGCCACTGAGAATAGAAACCTTCTCCAGAAGTGGGGCTTATCTCTCAAGAGAAAGTCTTCCCTGGATGAGGGTCCCCAACCAAAGAGGAAGACTAAAAAGACTAGGCTACCGTCTCGGCCAGCCAAGCCATTCAGACAGCAACAGCAATAGCAATTGCCTATGCCTTCAGTGCCCCAGATGGTGGCACAAACCCCGACCACATTCCAGTGGGTACCCCAAGCAGTGTCGACACAGTCCCCGGCAATTAATCCAACATTCGAAGGGCAGTCAACTACCTTTCGAGCAAAGCCTAGAGAAGCAGCCAGTGGCTCGTCTAGGCGCCCCTCAAGGGGGAGGGGATTCAGGGGTGGTCGTGGTCAGGGAGGCAAGACCTCAGGACACCAGTCAAAGTGAGGTGATACCAGTAGGAGGGAGACTTCAGAATTTTCGGGATCGGTGAACCTTCTATCCCTGGGCCCACAGCCTACTCAAGAATGGACTGGGTTGGAGCTGGTACATCACTCCACCCCTGTGCCCACGATTTTTCCAACACTCCAACCCCGTTCTGGAAGAGTACATTCAAGAACTGTTGGAGAAAAAAGTGATCCGAAGGGTAAAGTTCATCAAATTCCAAGGGAGGGTGTTTTGTGTTCCCAAGAAGGACTCAGAAAAACTCAGAGTCATTCTGGACTTGTCGCCACTTAACAAGTTCATAGTGCCCAAGAGGGCATTTACCGTCTCCATAGATTTGCCAGACGCCTATTGGCACGTTCCAATCAATCGCCGTCTCTCCCCCTACCTAGGGTTCAAGCTACATCGAAGACTCTATGCCTTCAAAGCTATGCCATTCAGGCTAAACATAGCCCCAGGGATCTTCACGAAGCTTACGAGCGTAGCTCTCAAACAATTAAGCCTAAAAAGAATCCATGTGGTGGCCTACCTGGACGACTGGCTGGTGTGGGCAGCATCCAAGATGAAATGCTTGCAAGCTTCTCTGCAGGTGATCCAGTTCCTAGAGTATCTAGGCTTCAAGATCAGCAGAATAAAGTCTCGACTTTCTCCATCTCAAAAGTTCCAGTGGTTGGGAATCCACTGGGACCTAGTGTCACACCGATTCTCTATCCCAGCGAAGAAGAGGAAGGAGATAGCTGGCTCTGTCAAGAGACTTCTGGATTACGAAAGGATATCAAGACGCGAACAGGAGAGAGTGCTGGGTTCTCTCCAGTTTGCTTCAGTAACAGACCCGGTGCTAAGAGCACAGCTAAAGGATGCAACCGGAGTTTGGAGAAATTATGCATCAAACGCGCGAAGAGATCTGAGAAGACCAGTTCCGCTCCGTCTACGTACTCTTCTCAGGCATTGGTCCCAAGCCAGGCAACTAAGAAGTTGGTACTTCTTCAGCCACCCCTCCCCCCTCGTTGACTATTCACACAGACGCCTCGAAGGAGGGGTGGGGAGGTCATTCTCATCGGAAGAAGGCCAAAGGGACTTGGTCCAATCTATTCAAGAAATTTCACATAAACTTTCTGGAGGCTATGGCAGTACCCCTTACCTTGAAGAAAGTCTCCTGGAGTCGCTCGACCCACATAAAGTTGGTGCTGGACAGCGAGGTGATTGTGAGATGCTTGAATCGACAAGGATCGAGGTCACCACCTCTCAACCAGGTGATGTTGGCCATCTTTCGACTAGCGGAAAAGTAGAAGTGGTACCTGTCGGCAGTTCACCTTCAAGGAGTCCTCAATGTGACAGCGGAAGCTCTATCCAGGTTCACACCGATAGAGTCGGAATGGTCCCTAGACGCAGGATCTTTCTCCTTCATCGTGAGTCAAGTCCCAGAACTGCAGATAGACCTCTTTGCGACGAAAGACAACAAGAAGTTACCCCTTTACGTGTCCCCGTACGAGGACCCCTTGACGGAAGCAGTGGACGCAATGTCCCTCGACAGGAACAGATGGTCCAGGATTTACCTGTTCCCTCCTCACAACCTTCTGTTGAGGGTCCTCAACAAACTGAGATCCTTCAAGGAGTAGCGGCAATAGTGGCTCACAAGTGGCCGAACAGCGTGTGGATCCCTCTGGCATTGGAACTACGGCTGAAGTTTCTACCGTTACCAGATCCAGTTCTGACCCAGCGAGTCCAGAAGTCGACTGTCTGCGCTTCATTACAGAAAACCCGGACCCTGCAGCTTATGATTTTCTCTCCCTAGCGGTGAGAAAGCGTTTCGGGATTTCGAAATACAGCATAAACTTCTTAGAGGAATATAAGTGCAAATCCACTAGAAGGCAATATGAGTCATCTTGGAGAAAATGGGTGGCCTTTGTCAAGGCGAAGAATCCGCAAAAGATCTCAACGGACCTCTTCTTATCTTTCTTCATCCACCTCCATGGTCAAGGATTAGCAGCTAACACGATTTCAACGTGTAAATCTGCTTGGACAAGATCCATTTTATATGCCTTCCAGGTCGACCTCGCTAACGAGATTTTTAATAACATTCCGAAAGCCTGTGCTAGGCTCAGACCTTCAGCTCCTCCAAAGCCCATTTCATGGTCTTTAGATAAAGTTCTTCATTTCGCTTCACTGTTGAACAATGAGGAGTGTGCATAAAGGATTTGACCCAAAAAGTTATTTTCCTATTTGCACTCGCGTCCGGGGCCAGGGTTAGTGAGATTGTAGCCCTCTCGAGAGAGAAAGGTCGCGTTCAGTTCTTGGATGGGGGAGAGCTGAACCTGTTTCCGGATCCTACGTTTCTCGCCAAGAACGAGTTACCCACCAACAGGTGGGGTCCCTGGAGAATCTGCCCTCTGAAAGAAGATGCATCTCTATTTCCAGTAGAATTCCTTAAGGTCTATCTTCGTAGAACTTCAGACTTCACGGGTGGTCAACTATTCATGGGAGAAACATCAGGCTCAAATTTATCACTGAAACAACTCAGGGCGAAAATCACATATTTTATTCGGAGAGCGGATCCTGACAGTACACCCGCAGCTCACGATTCGAGGAAAGTTGCCTCATCCTTAAATTTCTTTAATTGTATGGATTTTGAACATCTTCGTTCATACACTGGCTGGAAGTCTTCCAGAGTGTTCTTTCGTCACTATGCGAAGCAAGTGGAGCAACTAAAGAGGTCTGTGGTAGCTGTGGGTTGTGTTGTTAACCCTGCTGTTTAACTCTGCGAGGAACAGTGGATTTAATTGGGACGATTACTTCCGGGGTGAGTGTGTAGTTACAAACTGTTCTACAAACTAAGTGTGAGGGCACGGGGTTGCCCACGTTGACTGTTCCACTTTCAAAGGTGAAC
>NC_090747.1:33419136-33424136 GCF_036898095.1 Palaemon carinicauda | reverse complement strand
ACTGACCTCAGCCTTCGTTATGCAAACCAAAGTAAATAGGAGTTAAAGATAACTACTAACGACCTAATTTTCTGAATATTCCAAGCCAAACAACTCTGCGAAGTAATCTCGAAGTCATTGTTGGAAGGGAAAATCAGTCCAACACCAAACGTCCAGGAGTGATTACTCTCCCTCACCTCACCTTACCTTGGGATATTTTATCGATTCATATTCTTCGTCGTAGTGCTGGACAATTTCTTCAGGACTCTACAACGATGGGACTCATAGTGTTTAGTGCTACGAATACCGAGTGTAACACCATGAAGAACTAAATTAACTCTACACCTTCTCTGATGAATGTGGAAGCGACCTCAGCAAAGGCTATGGAATTATCATATCCATTTTCTTTTTCATCCTATGAAGTCATTATAAGGTGGGTCATTGTATTGATTGGCACAATAGTAGTGGCATTTCTTGGTGACTTTTATCATCCTCAAGTCAAAAAATAAATAAAGCCTTGAACTCAGTAATTGAAAACCGTTCGTGAAACTAGTTTTGTTTATAGGCTACTCCAATTAAAATTATCAATTGTCGACCATAAATTGTTTGTTTATTGAAATTCAGCCTTTTAACATATATTCTAAGTGATGCATTCATCACATATATTTAATTTGTTAATTAGGTCAAAATATAAATGAAATTGTTGACTTGATTTGCAATTTGAAGAAATTAATATCAGATACAAATACATATACATATATACATAAATACATACTCATACACATACATATACATACACATACATATATACATATATATACACATACATATATACATATATACATATATACACATACATACATATGCATATATACATTTATATGTATACAACATTAATATCATAAACATATAGTCATGTAAATATCAATACTTATATCTAGCATAACACTATATAGTGCCAATATACTAAAAGCAAAGCACCTCAAAATCGAGGTCGAGAAGTTCCTAATGCTATAAATAAGGCACCTAAAAATAGGTCGGAGAGCCTCTAATGCTAAAAGAAATGCACCTCAAAACCGAGGTAAAAAAAAGCCCCTAATGCCATAAACAAGGCACCTAAAAAGAGGTCAAAAAGCCTCTAATGCTAAAAAAAAATGCACCTCAAAATCGAGGTAAAAATGCCTGTAATGCTATAAATAAGGCACCTAAAAAGAAAGGTCAAAGAGCTCCTAATACTGGAAGCAATGCACCTCAAATTCGAGGTCAAGAAGTCCCTAATGCTATAAATAAGGCACCTAAAAAGAGGTCAAAGAGCCTCTAATGCTAAAAGAAATGCACCTCAAACTCGAGGTAAAAAAGCCCTTAATGCTATAAATAAGGCACCTAAAAAGAGGTCAAAGAGCCTCTAATGCTAAGAGAAATGCACCTCAATATCGAGGCTAAGAAGCCCCTAATGCTATAAATAAGGCACCTAAACAGAGGTCAAAGAGCCTCTCATGCTAAAAGAAATGCACCTCAAAATCGAGGTCAAAAAGACCATAATGCTATAAATAATGCAAAAAAAAAAAAAAAAAAAATGGCTGACAAAAAGCCTCTCATGCTGAAAGAAATGCACCTCAAAATCGAGGTCACAAAGCCACTAATGCTATAGCCTATATATGGCTCATAAAAAATCTAGGTAAAAAACCCGGAATGCTCTAAATAAGGCACCTAAAAAGAGAGGTCAAAGAGCCTTTAATGCTAGAAGTAATACACCTCCAAATTAAGGTCAATAAGCCCATAATGCAATAAATAAGGCACCTAAAAAGAGAGGTCAAAGAGCCTCTAATGCTTGAAGTAATGCACCTCAAAATCGAGGTCAATAAGCTCCTAATGCTATAGCCTAAATAAGGCACCTAAAAAGAAAGGTCAAAAAGCCTCTAATGCTAAAAGTAATGCACCTCAAAATCAATGTCAAAAAGCCCCTGATGCTATAAGGCACCTAAAAATAGAGGTCAAAGAGCCTCTAATGCAGTGGTTCCCAACCTTGGGGAAATTTCCCTCTGGGGGGAAATTTGAAGCTTCCAGGGGGGAAATAATTACACTGCCTACTAACTAAAACAAGCGGAAAATGTCCTCATAGTACGTGCGGCAATATGTTGTTAGCCATTCAATTGTGATATGATCATATCAGTTCTCAAAGACAAGATATTCAAGAGGAGAATTGGAGTTTCATGCCAATTTCTGAGGCAGGCGAGTGGGCATGAGGGCTGGGCGGGGCTTAAAGGGGGAAATCTGGAAGGTTGAACTAGGTGCAGGGGGGAAATGACAGAAAAAAGGTTGGGAACCACTGCTCTAATGCTAGAAATAATGCGCCTCAAAATCAAGGTCAATAAGCCCTTAATGCTATAAATCAGGCGGAAATTGTTTACAACACCACGCGCTCCATTTACTCCAAAATAATGCAATCCTGCAGTATTCATCTTCTTGCACAGTAATTAGGTGGTCATTTAAATTCTGGGAAAGCAATAATTAGCAAGATATGTTGAGGAAGGGGGAAGGGGTTATAAAAAGAAAGTAGCTCGGTTGGCTCACTAAACGACTTAGAACTGACTGACATGTCAACATAGTCAACCAAACAGAATTCGTGATGCCAGCGTACATAAACAGAAGTTCGTGATGCCAGCGTACATTTGATATACTGTATATTCAAAATATACTTAATCATAAATAGAATAATTACTCAAAAGTGTCACTATTTGTAAATTGCATATATTATGGACACTTTTGAGTAATTATTCCATTTTTAATTAAAAAAATATTTTGAATATTTCCTTTTGCCTTGGGAAGGGTGAAGCCAGCTAGACTCGGACATTTGAGCATTGGAAGTGAGCGACTTGCCCAGATAATTTGATTGATTGATTGATTGGGAGTTTTTGTCATCCTGACATCTAAAGTTATTGACGCCGAACCAGATAATTTGAGTAAACAATGTGTTGATGGTTTAATATTTTATACCCTATATCCTAATCCTACATACCACATCATCACTATAATAATGCACCAATAAACATTCATTACATGTCATTTCATATATTCTAAGGTCACCAATCACTTCTGAAACAATATAGATTATGTTAACTGATTATGCATTTTAAGTCTCCAACCTTAAACTAACATAATTGATATAGCAAATAATACAATTATCTCTAAGAGGGCTGGAACCAAGTAGCCTGTGACAAAACTTGACCACAACCACACCGAGCTACGTGACTAATGATTCAAATCAAATGAAAACACTGAAATCATCAACTAAACCTTTAAACCTCATTACCTTCGAAATTTTGAACAAAGGCCACTTATTAATGATTGGTGACCATATAGGTGCTACTTGAAACAATCCATTATTAGCACATACAGTATTGATAATGTTTCTTTAAATTTGTATGACTCTTTCAAAATTTTAGGTGTGATTCTCGACAGCAAATTTACTTTTGAGAAACATAAAAGGTCTGTGTCTTTTTCAATTCCACAAAAAATAGGCTTATTGAGAAAGTCTTTCAAGATTTTCGGTGATCAATCTATTCTGAAGAAGTGTTTTAATTCTTTCATTTTACCTTGTTTTGAGTATTGTTCTCCTGTCTGGTCTTCAACTGCTGATTCTCATCTTAATTTTTTGAACAGTCTAACAAGGGACTCAACCGTGTTCAGTTGGTACTGCTAGGGTGCCACAGCCCACCCTCCCACATTATCCACCACAGATGAAGCTTCATAATGCTGAATCCCCTACTGCTGCTACCTCCGCGGTCATCTAAGGCATTGGAGGCAGCAGCAGGGCCTACCGGAACTGTCACAATCGCTCGCCATTCATTCCTATTTCTATCACGCTCTCTTGCCTCTCTCACATCTATACTCCTATCACTTAGAGCTTTCTTCACTCCATCCATCCACCCAAACCTTGACCTTCCTCTTGTACTTCTCCCATCAACTCTTGCATTCATCACCTTCTTTAGCAGACAGCCATTTCCCATTCTCTCAACATGGCCAAACCACCTCAACACATTCATGTCCACTCTAGCTGCTAACTAATTTCTTACACCCGTTCTCACTCTCACCACTTCGTTCCTAACCCTATCTACTCGAGATACACCAGCCGTACTCCTTAGACACTTCATCTCAAACACATTCAAATAAAAAGTTATGATAAAATCTTTTGATGAATTAGTTTTGAAATGATATTGGATTACATTTCGTAAAAGAATAAAAAAGTTCTCTCTTTTCATCGCATTTCTTTGAGTGATATAGGTAAGTTCCCTCCTCCTCACATTCCTACCATCCTAACGATGTCTCGGTTGTTTAACGTCGGCTACCTTTCAGGGCAAAAGGGGCATGATCTCTCCAAGTCAGGTTTTGCAGGTGACACCGGTATTGTTGCTGGGTTTACATACATCGAATAGTTGGGCCTATTTTTTTTTTACATATTCTACTCTCTCTTACATCTGACACCACTGAAATTACCAAACAATTCTTGTTTACTCTAAGGGTTAACTACTGAACTGTAATTGTTCAGAGGGTACTTTCTTCTTATTAAGGGTAGAAGATAATTTTTAGCTTTACTACTAGGCTCCTCTACAAGGATTCTCCAAAATTAAATCTTTGTTCTTTAGTTATGGGTAGTAGCTTAGCCTCTCTACCATGGTTTTCACTTTTGTTGGGGTAAAGTTCTCCTGCTTGATGGTACGCTCGGTCACACTATTTTAGTCTATTTCCCTTCCTCTTCTTTTTTTTTTAAATCTTGACGATTTATATAATAAAAATTTATTTTAATGTTGGTACTGATTGAAATATTTCATTCTAATTATCAATCCCATCTCTTGTAGTTCATATATATCTTTATTTCCATTTCTCTCTTGGTTATTTTCCCTTTTAGAACCCTTGGGCTTATGGCAGCTTTTCAGCTATGGTTTTATCTTAGCAAGTACTAATAATAATAATAATAATAATAATAATAATAATAATAATAATAATAATAATAATAATAA
>NC_090747.1:33389136-33391636 GCF_036898095.1 Palaemon carinicauda | reverse complement strand
GGCACAAACACCCTGCTAATACTTTACTGTCACAATTCACTAACCATCACTCTTAAATACAAAAGGGGGAAATTTTACTGTCCAGAGGCCGGAGTACTCTACACGTAGAAATAGCAATAATTTATGGCCTACTCTAGCTTTGTCAGGTCTATAGTCATCTCATTCTCAGGCTCTGTTCCGGCTCCGTCCCAGCTACCCCAATGAGATGCTGGACAGGTATTTTACGTTAATGTAATTAGACAAAATCCAAAATGGGAGCAGTGATGTAAAGTAGTTTAAAAGTTTAAAGATAAGGATCTTTACCTTCGAAGCAAATATATTAATGCAAAGTTCCTCGCTGTTACCACCTATAGACTTACTTAGGTTTCACTCTTTAAATATTCCTAGTTTAAACATTAGATAAATGAGGGAGCAAAAATACTAAGGAGGTTTAATTAACCTAATATTGATTTATTCACAAATTTACATTAAAAGAAAACGAACATCTTAACAGCACAAAAAATGGTATCAAAAGAAATGCAATTCAAATAATGAAAAAGGGTTGATTAGACACGTGGTCTGCAATAATGAATAATAAAAATTTTGTCGGACACGTGGCCCATGTGACCCAGAGACTGTGTTAGTCTCAAAAGGCAAAAAATTGTATAGAAAAAATATATACACACAATCCCACCGCACACAGTCCGAATATTGTAATTAGCCAGGTTCCCTATCAAGTTAAAATTAGTCTAAGCTTAATAATGGGAGAATAACTATGGCCATTGATGTAGTACCTGCACTCCTTTGACGATTAGTCCTATGCCCGTGATAGCTGTTGACCTGGTTGTCGCATTAATTGGCACGTTGCACTCTTGCCTGGCTCACCCCAAGAATCCTCGTTTGCTACAACTCTGGTATACCAGGGTCCTCTTCTTCTCAATCTATCCGACCGACAGCAATCTTTTGTGAGTCAAGTTTTGGGAGAGAGGGGGGGGGGATGAGCCAGAGGTTCACGGGTTCAATGACCAGGGCAGGTCAGTCGTCCAGGCCGGCTTCTGATTGAATGGGGCCCGACGCCAAGGTCGAAGAGATCACCTGGCTTCACCTTGCCAAACAAGTGACGGTCATGATGCGCACAGTAATCCATTGGGGGTGCCATATCGGGACTTCAGGACAGGGCAATATATTGTTGCAAGGAGTGCAGAGAAGGCAGGATTTTGTACTAAATACTTAGAGAAATCTTGCTGCTCTAATGGAGTTTATATATACAATAATCCTACCTATTCTGTCTTGCTAAAAATAATATTTTAAATGATTAATTAGCAATCGACTTGTGCGATGGTCATACATCTTAAAATTAACAAACCTTAATTGGTATTGAGAAATATAAGATGCATTAATTTAGCATTATTGGAATTTGTATCTAAAATTCAGTTTATGAATTTAATCTCGACCCACGTAGTTTAAGGAAAGAACCAACATACGCTGTGGTTACACTAAGGCCTTCTGTTGTGCGTATCTACGCTGTGACGTCACGAGCATGGCGTGCGCCACTGTCAACAAGTTTAAGTTTAGATTAGTTCTCCCTATGTTTCGTTAAATAAAATTGAATGAAGGAGAGAACGTTTAAGGGGTAGCTATAGTATTAGTAGAAGAGTTAAAAATATGATTGAAAGAAGAAGAGTGAAGAAAATTCTTCACAATATTGTCCTAAAGGTATGTATACACTCTTTGACATTGAATAGCTAATAAACTTTTGTTTTCATTTCAGATTTGATTTTGGAGCTGAAAAAAATGTTTTGAAAACATTCTGGAAATTTGAAAATAAAGCTGAAGTGCAAAGACGATTTAGGATCAGGGGCGTAATTAGGTGAGAATGGGCGCGTGGCATTTTCATACAGTGGGCCCCCATTACCTCAAAGAAAAAAAAAATATATAAATATATATATATATATATATATATATATATATATATATATATATATATATATATATATATATATATATATATATATATATATAATATATATATATATATATATATATATATATATATATATATATATATATATATATATATATATATATATATATATATATATATATATATATATATATATATATATATATATATATATATATATATATATATATATATATATATATATATATATATATATATATATATATATATGGGAGAGAGAGTAGAGAGAATGATTTGATATATCGTAGAACTGGTAGGAATAAGAAATTGAAATATAGTATGCAGGCATTGAAATATAATTACTAATTGTTAATATATACATAGCTTAGGAAAAAAACATCTAAATTATATACTCTCAATAATGAATCAGATGAATACCCTTATGTAGGCCTATGCAGCGGTTACATTATTACACAATTACGATACCTATAAAATGAAAATAAACACAACTTGGTCCAAAACATTCATATCATCATTAAATAAAAAATATACCTTATACCTTCTAGAATTCTTTCTTCCTTGCTTTCATCTCTGCAA
>NC_090747.1:33381636-33384136 GCF_036898095.1 Palaemon carinicauda | reverse complement strand
AAAGTCTTCGGAAATCTTATAAAGCCGTAGTAAAGATGAGGTAAGGTCGTCGTATGTTTATGAACCTTCCATTCAATAAGATTTTTATTTAATTACCGTTAATTTCATTTCTGCTTTCAAATGTAAGACTGGCTCTCCTGAAAGAAATTATAGCTGAATAAATTAGGCGGTTTATTTTAGAAATCAATTTTTGCCTACGTTTATACTCGTATAACCGGATGAGCAACTTGGTGAAGTAATGTGAACTTTCGGTGTGGAGGAAAGGTTTAAGGCGGTGCAAAAACTGTCTCTTCGTCTTTTAGTCCTAATGTTTGGCCAGTAATCTTACTAAAATTTTCATGGGCAGGCAGGTATCATTTGCCTTAGTTAGATAGGAACATCACATCCAAGGAACTGGCTATCCTCAACGTATGTAGCCAATGAATCCTCTTTGGATTTAGTCAGTCACGGAAAGAAGAGATAATCGAATGACCCCCAGTCATGGGCATAGCGGGTCTCTCAGCTTATAAACACTAAAGAAATATAGAAAATGGGTAATTGAAATGTTCGAACCATGAATCAGATTGGGAAGTTATAGCAAGTGGAGAGTGAATTTATGAAATCTAGTTTGCATATCTTGGCCTTAAGAGAAACACGTTGTAAGGGGATTAGTAAACAGACTTTAGACCAAGGTATTATATATATATACATATATATATATATATATATATATATATATATATATATATATATATATATATATATATATATGTATATGTATATATACATATATATATATATATATATATATATATATATATATATATATATATATATATATATATATATATATATATATGTAATCACAAATATCAGATAGAGTTGGAAGAGAAGTGGTAGGAATGGTGATGACACCAAGAGCAGAGAAGCATTAACCTAGGGGAGAGCTGTAAATGGTACTGTTTCTAGCAAATTTCAAATCCAAGCAGTGCAAAATGAGTATTATAGTTTCCTATAACCCAACAAATAATTCCCCTGGAGAAACGAAAGATGAATACCAAGAAGTACTGCAGAAGCTAATAAATGAGACTCCTAAGAGAGATATGAAAATTGGGGTCGGTGACTTCAGTGCTAAAGTTGGACGAAACAATCGAGGGATAAAGGATGTGATCGGTGTCAAAGGACTTAGCGAAGTTGCAAATGAAAATGGAAGCACATTTCATGAATTTCTGTCCAGCAAACAATTTTTTCATTGGAGTTTCTCTTTTTCAACAAGAGAACATCCACATGTATACATAGACTTCAACATAATTACAAAAATCAAATAGATCAAAAGGCCATTAATAAAGAGAGAAGGAGGACACTGAGAAATGTAAGAAGATTTCGAGGTGCTGATATCGGTAGTGATCACCAGCTCCTTATTGTCATACAGAAATTTGAACTGAAAGCACCCAATAGAAATGTAGTTAGAATACCTAGGTTAGATACAAGTAAGCTTTTATAGGAAGATCTTTGGGAAATCTTTGCAATTAATTGTAGGAATCGATTTACCGTCTTAGAAACTTTAAAAGACGAAGAACAGACAATTAATGAAGAATAGTGTGACATTAAAAACATTTATCAGTCAGTTTGTAGTGTAGTCTTGAGACACTCAGTTACAAGAAGAGAGCTTTGGATATCAAATGATACTTCGGATACTATAAAAAGGAGACAAAGATAGACATTGATTGTTGAAAGTTTTAAAGTTGCTTATGAAAATTACAATGCAGAGTATGCTAAGTATTCCAGTATTGATAGTAATATCAAAAGGAAAACCAGGTATAACTGGAGATAATATTTAGACAGACAAAGCTATGAATTCATGAACTAGCTATGGTGTGAGAATTGTTCATAGAATTATTAATGAGATATCGATTGGGGCAAAGAAGAAGCATATATTCACCAAAAAGAGGGATGGCTCTGTTATTGCAACAGAAGATGAAGAAAGGCAACATTAGATCAAACACTTTAGTGAGGTGAATAGGAGATATGATGGAAATAATTTTATTGATATACTTGAAGCTCATGAAGACCTTGATGTGCCCATCAATGAATTCAGTGTGTTTAAAGTCGAAGCTATCCTCAAAAAAACGAGAGATGATAAGCCCCAGGATACGATAGAATAACTATTGAGGCGATACAGGCCTAAAATGAAATAACTCCCAGGCTACTTACAACATTATTTTGTAGAAAATGGCAGGAAGAGGCAAAACGTGATGAATGGTAGTTATGAGTGTTTATGAAAATTGCAAAAAAAAAGGAGACCTGAATGATTTCAATAATTACAGAGGCAAAACACTTACGTCAGTTGTTACTAAAATATATAGTATGCTTTTTCAAAAGAGACTAAAGAGTAAGATTGATGAAAAGCTGAGAGATAAACAAGCAGGATTTAGAAAAGGTAGAAGTTGAACTGACCATATTTTCATTTTATGACATGTTGTACAGCAATGTGTAGAATATAAAAATTCCTTTTGAAGGC
>NC_090747.1:33369136-33374136 GCF_036898095.1 Palaemon carinicauda | reverse complement strand
TTAGATGCATATGGTAACCAAAAGTTCTCGTCTCCTTTCTTTCAATACTACCTATAGATTTCACTACATAATAACTTAATATTGATCTCATTAGAATATCAACTATTTTGGGGTTTTGGAATGCAGCTTCCGGAAAAAAATAAAAAGTATGTAAATTGTTTCTAGAACAATCTAATTAGGCATTTTATCACTATCTTATTAAAAAAAGAAAACAGCAGTCACCGTGAAAAATAAGTTTGGTACTACAACCTTGTCATATTATATACTACCTGGCGTTTGACCAATTAATTTTAAAGGATTCATTTAGAAAATTTAAGGCGTTTTGGCGTCTACGGACATTTTATTGGTCATGAAACGTGTCTAAACGCAACAAATGGCTTCAGTGTATTTCTGACATCTCTAATGTGTAATATTTTAAGAATAATACAAGGAGACAAGAGCACATCTCTGGAAACTCAAAAATAATAATAAAAAAAAATGTAAACACATCTACATTTTTACAGCAAAATAGCTAACCAGTCAAAGTGAAAGCAGCCATTATAGCTGCATAAAGCGACATTATTTTTTTTCAATGCATTTTCTTTTTCCGAAATATATTTTTATTAAAAAACAATTTAGATATACTCTTGTGGAGCAAACCTAAAATACCCACCGGTGTTATAAAAAAAAGAAAAAACAAGTTCGTAGATGACAATGCTCGTATTAAGAAAAAAAAACTCACATAACAAACGATGTGATGATAAAAAGTATATTCGATGCACATACACCGATAGATAAAATGATCAAGATTTGCTTAATCCGGAGGCTTACTCAAAATTCTATACTTTTTGATACAGTTCAGACTATATAAAATCATTTCAAGACGGGTACCACAACATGTTCAACATTGTATATTGCTTTCCGGTAAGTAAAATAAGCAAGATGAAAATTCTTTTCATATGAAAAACAGTCATATTCCCCTTCTCTCCTTAAGATATTGAGTCATGAGGTATGAAACAATCAGATAATCTGGGATGTCTTGAAGAAATTGTACCAAATCATGACACAGTCAAGCGAGACAATGTCCAAATGGTTATCATTAAACCCTGTTTGTCAGATTCATTTGATGATTGTATTTTCAAAGTCATGAATTATATAGGTGTGCTGTTCCATGATGAGGTGATGTGTGTTAATATGGTCTTTGATATCTTGTCATTGGTATAAGTCACATGTGGAAATCTGTGGTTGGCAATTGGTAGTAGTTCAGCATTGCACTTCTTGATGTGACGTTAATAGCTCAAACACTTGGTCATAAAAAAAAAAATAAAAAAATAAATGTGGTGCATGTCCTGCATTTCAGGCTTCCACTTAATTTGATGTGACATCTTCATTTACTAAAAAGGGAAAACGTTCAGCTGGGTCAGCATAATATACATATGCCACTGCCACAGTACCTCTTTCCACACTCTCTCAGTTACCAACCAAAGAGGTTATTACACATGTTCCTATAATAGAGACAATTGTAGTAATCATGTATGACCGAGGAATCGATCCAACCAGTGTTAATATTGCAAGAAAAAAAAAACGTTGTTCACACAATAAGGGCGTGAAATTGAAGATACCTAAAAAGCAAGTTGCTCTTGCTCAACATTTACTGAGAGTAGGCTATGATACATGCAAAGGTTCTTGAGAGTGTAAAAAAGTCCGTTTTACCTTTACGACTCTCTGAAAATTTGGATCATGAGAATAAAATTTTTTACTGGATTACATATATAGAATACAAAGAACACTGCATAATTACATTACCATAGTAATGCTTTAAAGCACTGGTTATTGTAACTTTGTGTATAGCCTGTGATAGTAGTGCATATGTATATGCAGCGATGCTTAATCGTTTTATTATAACTTTTAAAAATCTCATACAGAAACTAATGCAAATAACGACATACAGTAGAATTGAATGAATAGTGTTTCTTAATGTAACATGTCCGCTATGAACAAAGGAAAGTGCACTTTATAATTCTACGATTTTGAAAATATTTTCTCATATAAAGGTTTCAGCTTTTATGCCTGATTTTCAATTCAAATGAAATATATTGATAGTTAAACATATTACTAATTAATTGAATATGATGGTGGTGTTCTTAAAACTACAAAATCTATTGGCTATTGTTTCATTATTCAATACAGTAACTTCGATGTCACTAAACTGGAATATAGCCTGAACTTTTTATGGAATTTAAGCCGGTTTGATTTCGAGGTTTTACTTAACCTTTCCATTCGCAAATTTCCTTTTTTAAATCTTTCATTAAACTACAATTTTAAAGACCCACTATTACAGATCATAGTTCCTAAATATTTATTAGAGTGAAACTCATTAATAATTTCTCCTTTAAATTATAATTCATCTTCATTTTCATATTCCATTCTCATAGTCTCTGTCTTCCTTTTATTTATATTGAACATAACCTCCTGTGATATTTCATGTGTTCTGGTAAGCTAGCATTGCAAATTATATGGTGTTGTCGCTAATAAGGACAGCGTCATCACCCTACTCTAAGTCAGGTAAGTTTTCACTACCAATACAGTCCAAGCCTTCTTCACCATTTATGCATTAAGAAATCGATGAAGAGGATAATCAACATATGTGACAACACATTCCCCCTATATATATATATATATATATATATATATATATATATATATATATATATATATATATATATATATATATATATATATATACATATATATATATATATATATATATATATATATATATATATCAATTCATATATATACATATATACTGCATATATGTATATCTATATATATATATATATATATATATATATATATATATATATATATATATATATATATATATATATATATATATATATGTATATGTATATCTATATATATATATATATATATATATATATATATATATATAAGTAGATAGATATATAGATAGATAGATGGACACTTGCTCTCTTTTTTTCAGTTATTATAAATAGACATGGTTTTTAATTATCATTCAGATTATCGATCGTATTTCCATAACTGAAAGGTTGTTTTAGGTTTATATTAATATATTACAGTTACATTTTATTCAGGGTTAACAGCCCATTTTCAAAAGCTACTAACGCGTCCCCTTTGCAATTCTGTTCTTTCAAAAGTCTTACTGAATAGCATTTAGAGCTTCTCAGCTAATACATTCTCGAAAGCGGATGTAATTGAGAATGAAAAAAAATCCTCGCCAGAAATCTGCAAAAAAATGAAACTTATGGTAGACATCATTCGTTTAATCATAATGTTGTTTATTAAATTCCGAGAGTGTTATAAAAAGAAATGAGGTCAAAGGAGTTAACCCAGGGTAGTATTTTGTCAAGAGGAAGTTTGTTATGAATATTTGATTCTTATCAACATGCCTTGTAACATAATTTTTGGTGTAGTATTCAAAAGGAGGTCTTTTTTTAGCTGTTTTTAAGTAGTGACATGAGTCTTTTTATAGTTTGTATATGACATATCTAGTTTTGGCGTTGTTAATAGTTTATATATGACATATCTAATTTGACGTTGTTACTGTTTTTAGAATGATTTATTGTTATTTTGTTCCCATCATTTATTTATTTCTTTATTTTTTTTTCCATACTGGGCTATTTTTCCTTACTGGAGCCCTTGGGCTTAAAGCATCTTGTTTTTTCCAACTAGGGTTGTAGCTTGGCTTATAATAATAATAATAATAATGATAATACTGCGTTTAAGTGAAATACGTCATTTTTGGTAATGAAAGAGAAGGCTGAATGTATATTATATTTTGTGTAACGTAGAGGGTAAACGATATAAAAAATATGGTCTACCTTAGATTAAAAAACAGTCCCAAAAACAGTTACAGATATTGATAGGGAGATGTGGAATTTGGTAAGACATAAAACTAAAAAAAAAGATAAACATATGAAACAGGGCGTGTATAGCGAATGTTGAAGAAATATCAAAAGGCACTTCTAATCTAGCCGATGTCATCAATCATAAATAATTCTTTAGGATGAGAACCTTCCGTTTATCAGAAATCTAAATCGTCATATATTTATATATATACATATATATATATATATATATATATATATATATATATATATATATATATATATATATAGATGGATATATATATATATAGATGGATATATATATATATATATATATATATATATATATATATATATATGTATAGATATATATATATATATATATATATATATATATATATATATATATATATATATATATGTTTATCATATATATCTATATCTATACATATATATGTATTTATATATATATATATATATATATATATATATATATATATATATATATATATATCTGTGTATATATATATATATATATATATATATATATATATATATATATATATATATATATATATATATATATATATATGGGTCCGGGTCTTGGCACCAAATATATAGTATATTAAGGTCCCGTATCTGGGAACCAAAATATAATATAATATATATCCCGGTTGGTAAGCTATACAACCTGTTTTTCTTTTACATTAAGTCTGTTACTCGTGAAAATATTAACAATCGAGCTCTAAGAAAGTTATATAACTCCCAGATAGCAATTTACAAAACATTGAATGTCCAAAGTTCTCCATAACACACTCAAAACAACACTGGGTATTAATTTTTACGATCTGTTCAAAACCACCTCTTACTTCGATTCTTTAACACGATACGAGCGAGTAAGAAATAAACACTGATAATTGATATAACACACTCTTCATGAAAATAAATATATTCCATATAGATTGCAACTTTTTGAAAAAAATTACATAAAAAGAAAAATAAATCCATCAAGGTATTAAGTCTGAACCAAACTTAGAATAAGACAAAAAAATGTTACGCTTTGAAAATTATATAATCACTTGAATTGAAATATCCAATTTCAATAAACCTTGAAATAAGACAAAAGAAATAATGCTTATGAAAATTATA
>NC_090747.1:33354136-33356636 GCF_036898095.1 Palaemon carinicauda | reverse complement strand
GCAATCTATTCACTTCTATTGTTTTTTTTTTCTTTCTGACCATTAATAGGTGGCTACTTCAAAGTCTCAAAAATACTTATATCAATTTAAACTGTTCATAAGGCCGTTGATCGTCAAAAGGCCTAACTCTTGCATTAAGTTTTTGCAATTTATGATCTACGACGTTTTGATTATCTTCACTCGGCTGTGTATGTGAGCTTACACTCATATGCGGTTAAACTTCGCTTATAAATGTCGGAGATGCTGTGGCTGAGCGATGATCTTCCTGTTCAACTAATACTTTATTTATTAACTCGATTATCAAACATATTTTTTCAAGTCCTGCGGTTGCTCCTTCGTTTTCATCTCCATCAGCAGAAGTGTCTGTTGTGTTAAACCACGTATACCTTAGGCATCTTGAACTTTTACTTTACCTGCTTAAAGTACACCTTCAATCACTGCATACTACAACAGATGTGTTCTTTCACCTGACACCAACTATGTCCCATGTTGACGGATAATGAGGCATCGAAACATACTTTTTTTTATTGCAAAGGGTTATGAATAAACTTGCACCGTCAGATACTCCTAGGTGAGGACCATGTGGTTCATGAGAGTTCGAGTGGTTCTTTTTGAGCAAGAAAGGAATTGTTGATATGTCGATATGCTGAACCCACCAGATTTGTGGAAACCTCCATTGGGATGAGAAGATACTTTCACCTATGTGACTTAGGACACGTCAACTATAAGAGAGTCTAAATGTGTGTGTGTGTGTCTATCTGTGTGAAATTGATTAGCTTGGCTTATACAGATATAAGTTATTCTTCAAATGATATTTCGTTAAGCAGTAAAAGTTTATGTTAACTAATATAAGTTATATATTGCGAATATTAGCGAATATTTTCTTATTAGGATCCAGTCTGACTTATTGCTCTGGCCTTACTAAATTGTAGAATATCATCCACTGCGTCATCCAGGTTTAATTAATGCGTCCTATAGAATTTTATCATTAACGGGAAACGTGATTAATCCAAGAAACATGCATAGTCCAATACCTGTATAATCTCCTAAAAAGAATCTCCTAAAAAGTAATATGTAAAGTTTTGTACGTATTGTATATAACTTACAGGAAAAAAGTAAATTATCTTTAGCCTATCAGTGTTGCTGAATATAAAATGCAGTGACTTGAAACTATGATGAAAAAAAAAAGTTTTTCACCAAAAAATACCGGAAAGGGTTTGGTTATTCCCCATACTTCATTAAATAGCAAAGCAGTCATATTTACATCACTGATCATTTTATTCATTTTATCACCAAAGGCGCAGTGAACTATTGGAATATTCAAATAAGTGTCTAGCATCTAATTTAAATCGTATTTTGTAGTTGGAAAAAAAATCAGAATAATGTTAGCTTAGCAGAAGCGAATTTCAACTGCCGCTAATTTCTTTTAAAAACATTGAGAGGCTTATCAGAGAGTCTCATACGTTTGTTCGTGGAATTTACTGCGTATCTTTTCTCTGGCAGTTGAAAACTCTCGTATTTTGGGACACTCTTAAAAATTATTGGAAAGTTTTCCGTTCCTTACGTTGCTCTTCACGTGACTTTGATTTGCCAAGGGAAAGCCTAATGTAACCATCAAATATTATATGTTTTTTTATATAGAAATCCTTTTCTCTAATGTACCTATTCCAGATTTTATTTTCATGAGAAAATTATTTTTTGATTTAAACTTAAATAATTTGGACAAGGGTCTTTTATTCTTATAAATTACGTGGGGGGGGGGGGGGGGGTATTATCTACAGTATCTGCATATAAGGAAGACTATAAAGAATATATCGATTTTGTCAGCTGCTTTTACCAATGACTGATAAATAATGTCGTTGTAAGTGAGCACCAACTTCCCTGTTCTTTGAGCCTTTTAGGTTAGAATAGAATACCTCATTTATCTTGAAATTCATTTCACTTTATTATGCTAATGAGGATAAGAATATTGCCTTGTTTTACGCAAAGTGATTATTATTAGCATATTCACCATACAATTTCTCTTGTTTTCTTCTTGAAGGACTGAAGAAAAATGGAAAATTCAAGTTCTTGTGTTTTTGCTTCATTTGAAAAAGCAGTGGACCAAAACTATTTGAAAACCCATGTCAGGGAAAAGAAATATTTTATCCCGGACCATTTCGCTGTTTCTCTGTGTTGGCTCTGTTCCAACTTTATTTTCTCTGTGTTGTTGAGGAAGCAAATCCTTTCATAAGGAAATTACTCTCTTTGAAGGGTTTGGATTTAAATGAGAGAATATTTTGTTTTCTTATTTCATCCAACGTATTTATTATTTTCTATATGGGTGTCTTTACTTTCTTTAATATTCAGGAATTCAAAATACAGATGCAGTAAACATAAACATGAACAGTATCATTGCAATGAAATCAAAGTAAATAATTATTATAGCAATCATTATGAGGTGGATACGAAATCACCAGCTCTATCGTCCTAATCACCATCTTTATAATTGAAAATATTA
>NC_090747.1:33306636-33329136 GCF_036898095.1 Palaemon carinicauda | reverse complement strand
ACACTCCTCATTGCTCAACAGAGAAGCGAAATGAAGAACTTTGTATAAAGACCATGAAATGGGCTTTGGAGGTGCTGAAGGTCTGAGTCTAGCGCAGGCTTTCGGAACTTTATTAAAGATCTCGTTACCGAGGTCGACCTAGAAGGCATATAGAATGGGTCTTGTAAAAGCAGACTTACACGCCGAAATCGTGTTAGCTGCCAACCCTTGACCCTGGAGGTGGATGAAGAAAGATAAGCAGAAGTCTGACGAGATCTCCTGTGGATTTTTCTTCTTGACAAAGGCCACCCATTTTCTCCAAGATGACTCATATTGCCTTCTAGTAGATTTGCACTTATATTCCTCTAGGAAGTCTATGCTGGCTTTCGAAATCCCGAAACGCTTTCTCAACGCTTGGGAGAGAAAATCATGAGCTGCAGGGTCCGGGTTTTCTGTAATGAAGCGCAGACAGTCGACTTCTGGACTCACTGGGTCAGAACTGGATCTGGTAGCGGTACAAACTTCAGCCGTAGTTCCAATGCCAGGGAGAACCACACGCTGTTCGGCCACTTGTGGGCAACTATTGCCGCTACCCCCTTGAAGGATCTCAGTTTGTTGAGGACCCTCAACAGAAGGTTGTGAGGAGGGTACAGATAAATCCTGGACCATCTGTTCCAGTCGAGGGACCACTGCTTCCGCTAAGGGGTCCTCGTACGGGGACACGTACAGGGGCAACTTCTTGTTGTCTTTCGTCGCAAAGAGGTCTATCTGCAGTTTTGGAACTTGATTCAGAATGAAGGAGAATGATCCTGCATCTAAGGACCATTCCGACTCTATCGGTGTGAACCTGGATAAAGCGTCCGCTGTCACATTGTGGACTCCTTGAAGGTGAACTGCCGACAAGTACCACTTCTTCTTTTCCGCCAATCGGAAGATGGCCAACATCACCTGGTTGAGATGTGGTGACCGCGATCCTTGTCGATTCAAGCATCTCACAACTACCTCGCTGTCCATCACCAACCTTATGTGGATCGAGTGATGAGGGGAGACTTTCTTTAAGGTAAGGAGCACTGCCATAGCTTCTAGAAAGTTTATGTGAAAGGTCTTGAATAGCTTGGACCAAGTCCCCTGGACTTTTTTCCGATGAGAGTGACCTCCCCATCCCTCCTTCGAGGCATCTGAGTGAATCGTCACCGACGGGGGAGGTGGCTGAAGAAGAACCGACTTCTTTAGATGCCTGGCTTGGGACCAAGGCCTGAGAAGAGTACGTAGCCGAAGCGGAACTGGTCTTCTCAGATCTCTTCGTGCTTTTGATGCATAACTTCTCCAAACTCCGGTTGCATCCTTTAGCTGTGCTCTTAGCACCGGGTCTGTCACCGAAGCAAACTGGAGAGAACCCAGTACCCTCTCCTGTTCGCGTCTTGATATCCTTTCGGAATCTAGAAGTCTCTTGACAGAACCCGCTATCTCCTTCCTTTTCTTCGCCGGGATGGAGAAATGGTGTGACATTAGGTCCCAGTGGATTCCCAGCCACTGGAACTTTTGAGATGGAGAAAGTCGAGACTTTTTTCTGTTGATCTTGAAGCCTAGATACTCTAGGAACTGGATCACTTGACTGGAAGCTTGCAAACATTCTGTCTCGGATGCTGCCCACACCAGCCAGTCGTCCAGGTAGGCTACTACCTGAATTCCCTTTAGGCGTAATTGTTTGAGAGCTACGCTCGCAAGCTTCGTGAAGATCTTTGGGGCTATATTTAGCCCGAATGGCATGGCTCTGAAGGCGTATAGTCTTCGTTGTAGCTTGAACCCTAAGTAGGGGGAGAGTCGACGGTTGATTGGGAAGTGCCAATAGGCATCTGACAAGTCTATGGAGACAGAGTATGCCCTCTTGGGCAGTAAGGTCCTTATGTGTTGCAGTGTTAGCATCTTGAACTTGCAATTCACAATGAACTTGTTGAGTGGCGACAAGTCCAGAATGACTGAGTTTTTCCGAGTCTTTCTTGGGAACACAAAACAGCCTCCCTTGTAATTTAATGGACTTCACCCTTCGGATCACTTTTTTCTCCAACAGTTCTTGGACGTACTCCTCCAGAACGGGGGTGGAGTGTTGGAAAAACCGAGGGCACGGGGGTGGAGTGCTGTACCAGCTCCAGCCCAGTCCGTTCTTGAGTAGGCTGTGGGCCCAGGGATCGAAGGTCCACCGATCCCGAAAATTCTGAAGTCTCCCTCCTACCGGCATCATCTCACTTAGACTGCCGTCCTGAGGTCTTGCCTCCCTGACCGGGACCACCCCTGAATCCCCTTCCCCTTGAGGGGCGCCTAGACGAGCCTCTGGCTGCTCCTCTAGGCTTTGCTCGAAAGGAAGTTGACTGCCCTTTGAACGTTGGGGTGAATGCCGTGGACTGTGTCGACACAGCCTGGGGTACCCACTGAAATGAGGTCGGGGTTTGTGCCACCATCTGGGGCACTGAAGGCAATGGCAATTGCAGTTGCTGCTGCTGGCTAAGTGGCTTGGCTGGCCGAGACGGTAGCCTAGTCCTCATAGTCTTCCTCTTCGGTTGAGGACCCTCATTCGGGGAAGAATTTCTTTTGATAGCCAGGCCCCACTTCTCGAGAAGGTTTCTATTCTCCGTGGCGGCCTTATCAACATCTTCTTTGACCAATTCGGTAGGGAAAAGGTCTTTGCCCCAAATGTTGGAGGAGATTAGTTTCCTTGGCTCGTGCCTCACAGTAGCCGAGGTGAACACGAACTCCCTACAAGCTCTCCTCGCCCTGACGAAGCTATAAAGATCCTTCGTCACTGTGGCCAGATGAGTCTTGGCCACTACCATGAACATTTCATGGACCTTGGGGTCACTTGCCATCGTCTCAAGAGTAGTCTGAAGAGACATTGAGGCAGCCAGTCTTTCTTTTGTCTCGAGCTCTCTCCGCAAAAGAAAGTCAGACAGCTTAGGGAGGTCCTCGCCGAACTGACGTCCGGCAATATCAGCCTCCAACTTCCCAACTGAGAAGGTAAGATGGACGTCCTTCCAGTCTTTGTGGTCCATAGGCAGGGCCAGCGATAAGGGTTTACACTCCTCCAGGGAGGGGTAAGGCTTGCCGGCCTCGACTGCCTTTAGAACAGCCGCAAACCCTTTCTGTAAAAAAGGGGAAGGCTCTAGCAGGAGAGGACACAAAGGAAGGGAGCTTCTTACTCAATGCAGCTACCTTTGAGTTCGTGAAGCCCCTCTCTTTCATCGAGGATGAAAACAAAGCTTGAGCCTTAGCATAGTCCATCACTATGACCTCCTTCGGCTCTGTCTCCTCCTTTGAAGCTGGTTCCTTCCTCAACCGGACATAACAGTCCGGGTATGACCCCTTGCTGGGCCATAATTCCACCTCCTCTAGGGGAACTGAACCCAACTTATCCGAGATGACGATCTTTCCAGTCGTCATCGGCATGTGCTCAGCATACCTCCACGGGTTAGCATCTGAGCACAAGGGAAGGTCTTTCACATTGAGCCTTTTCTGGGGCCCATGTGATGCTGCAAGTCTCTGCATCTGCAGTTCCATTGCAGCCGCCTTCTCCTGATTCTCCTTTTGCATTTGTTGGATCATTCCAAAAATGGAGGAGAGGGCCTGTCCTAGTTCTACTGGGAGAGCGGACGATGTTGAGGGAATAGGCTCAGGGATCCGAACCGGAGTAGCCGACACCTCGTCGACCTCTTCCTCTACAATGTCTGGAGCTTGACCTTCATCCTGGGCTCCTGCCAGGAGGTTTTCCTCCCGACTCTCGGACACGTCAGACATCCAGTCTTCCAACTGGATGTCTTGCAAAGCGACCGCCACTTCAGCATCCACCTGGATCTGAACTTGGGGGATCTCCTCTTGAAGCTGGGGAATCACTGCATCAGCTGATGCCCTATGGAAAAGATAAGCCCTCATCTTCTCACTTGGAAGATAAGGTCCAGAGGTGTTCTTCTGGAAGCCGTCCTAGGGGAATCAAAGGCCTCAGTAATCAGGTTAGTGCACACGGTACATACCTGAGGGTCCCAATACTGGAGATCACCCTTGGAGGCAGCGCATGCTGCGTGCCTCCTACAAAACTCATGTCCGCAGAGGTTCTTACTGCAGACGTTGCAGTAAACACTTCCGCACTTCGGATGGTCCTCCTATAAAGAGAAGAAATTTCCATGAGTATCAAGTGAACTACGTATCACTGGATATGCACAGTTTAGCATAACAAATCAGAAAGGAAAGACAAACACTTGTGTTTCCTTCACAACCAATTGTTGCAGCCTTCCAGATAATAAAATCGTATGGTTAATCTCTCCTAGAGTAACCAATGAAAAGTTTCCAGAGGAAACAGGTGTAGCTCACACCTCAGGTATGATTTTAAAATACCAGATAATAGACAAGAAAGAACTCACTTTCTTATCTGTAAGGCAACACCAAATGGGCTGTGCAAGACAACACAAAAGTGTTAGAACACACAGTGTTGTACCAAAACTTATACTATAGTTTTCTCCCTACAGTATATGTTATACTGAAGGATACTGGTACAGTATAGAAGGTAATGTATAACTAGCTTTAAAGTATACTACTTAACAGCTATAAGGCGGCAGAACGCTGGTTCAAATGCATGTGCCGGCCGGCAGTAACTGCCGGCCGGCAACTACACAAGGTAGTACCCGGCTGCTGGCCACTGCTCATAGCAACCGGCAGACAAGGGTTTGACAATAACCGGCCGGCAAAGGTAAACAACCGATGCCGGCCAGCAGCAAAAGAACCAGAGGACTACGACTGCCCGGCTGCCGGACTCATCGGTCGGCAGCCGGATCGGGTACAGCACTAGAAGAAAACAGAATGGATGCCGGGACAAGAGCGCAAACTACCTCCAGGCCCGGCAATCCGAAAGAGTGCATATAAGGAAGGGGAGAATCTAATTCAGGCTTCCTGACCAATGCCGTCTGGCTCTACAGGCAGACATGGATAAGGGATCAAGGGAGGTCCGGGCAGCACTCAAAGCAGAAGACCCTTTCTGGCCGGCAAACTCTGCCGGCCGTCAAGAGACTAAGTCAATTCCACATCCTAACCTATCCTAGGTCCAGATGTAGAAAGATGTACAGTACTGTAATGGCTAGGCCATTACGGAGATAGAGGGGGAAGGGACAAAAGAGGGTCCTCCCAACCTTGCTTTAGTGAAGAATCACCCACAGCCAAGAAAACTCATCTTAGCCTAAGGGATATCCAAGGAGGGAGGCCAGCAATACTTGCCAACCCCCACTGAACCAAAGCAAGGAAGGTGTTGCTACTCCCAGGGGAAGGATCTTATCCTCCCACCGAGAACAGCAACAAGGACTAGTCTGTTAGATCACAAAAGAAGGAATCATATCGTACAGAAACCTTCGGCAGTGACCTAAGGAGGCTAAGCCTCCTATGTCTGTGTCCGGCCAGCAAGGGAGACTCTACCCCAAGCCAGACAAACACAGACTCAGACTAAAAAACTCTGATGTTCTGTCCCTCTCTAAAGCCAGAATTACTGGAACAGGAAGGTACAGTAACACCCCAGTATAGTTGTATCGAAAGTTAATTCAGATAAACCACTAGGGTTAAGCCCAAGGCCTAAACAGAGGGAAAGGGATTGCATACCTTCTCCGAAGAAAAGAAAGCAACCGGGGAGTATGAGAAAGTATACTAAGGCTCCATAAGCAACTTAGCCTAGGCACCAAGAGAATCGATTACCTAAATCACCGAAACTCACTCGTATACTATCTTGGAAATATTCAACATAATCTTAAATGTATAAAAAACAGCCTAAAGCTTCAATAAAATTTTAAAACACTCGAAAATCCAAAATCATGCAGGAAGTACTAGGACCAAACGACTAGGCTACATGGCCTAGCGTAGGCCAGAGTTGGCGAATACTTCGCCAAAATAATACTATAAGCACGAAAAAGGAAATCTTATGTAACGCTAAATAGCTAAAATTTATTAAAGCAAAACAACCGGGAATGTCGCTCTGGCTAATTAAAACTCATACCTAGCGAGCGACAGCGTCCATGACGCCTCCGGTAGGCAACGGCTCTTGTAACAAAGATTAATCCTATTAATCACTTTAAAATTTATCAAGAGCCTACATTTATACATAAAAGAAATGGTACTTAACTTATCAGAGGCCGAGGAAGTTGGAGAAGCCATGAAAAGATGAATAAATCCAAGATTTGCGAGAAACACAGGAAAAAACACCGAGTTGTTAAGCTACGCAAAAAGGAATACAGATGGCGCCAGGATTGGCACCAGGCACGCTTACGAAACGGGAGAGGAGGGAGCCTTGGGAGCGGCTCCCCCTTTTTCTTTCCCGTTTTTGTTTCTTGCCAATTGACCCCTTCGATGTGTTATCTCTGTTTGGGGTGTAGATTGCCATGTGGCGTGTCAAGAATACGTCCTCTGATATGTCGCGATATCCCTTTCATTAGGGATATTCGCTCCAGGAGTTAGAATTCTGGGTACCTTAAGGTAAATTCTCTGGGAATATCGCCGTAGTTGTAATATACTCTAGGAAGCTACCCTATAGGAACTTCCATCAGGACGACATGGCTTGAGCCCAAATATATATATATATATAATATATATATATATATATATATATATATATATATATATATATATATATATATATATATATATGTGTGTGTGTGTGTTTGTGTGCATGTGTGTGTGTGTGTGTGTGCGTGCGTATGTTTTTATATATAATTTTTGGGTGATATGTTAGACAATAATGAGAGTAATGTAAAATTTTATCAATCTCATTCTCGTTTTTATGAGGCTAAATTAACTAGTTCAACTTTTCGATCTCATGAAATTAAAGCTCTCTAGGTGGACTTTGATGCTTATGGTGGTGTAGACCCAATTGGTATTTTTCTTTTTTTATAAAGACTCCAGATTTCTTACCTCCAAAATTATGTGTTATTTGGCTCAAGTTAGCAAGATTGGAAGTCTTAGTACATGTTGGAGAATTGGCAATGATATTCCACTATGTAAATGGGTTTTCGTAGCTAAAATCCCAGAGATTTCTGCCTAATTTTCATGACTACCATATTATTCACAGTTTTTGAATGTCTTTTGGCAAAATATTTTAAAAGGCATTTTAAAGGTAATTATGTTCCGTATTTTTTTATTTTGTTTTTGTTAAGGCCTTGGAGTATGTGATGCCCTTCTTTCAATATAAAATGCTGTACAAAGTCCCTTGATTGTGGTGAGGATTTTCGTATTATTGGCCTTGATTTAAATGCTGCCTTTCACTCCGTTAATCATGATGTCCTTGTTTCCACGCTTAGTTTCCTAGCATTATTATTGAGTACTTAAGTAATAGATCGTAAAAAGTTGCTGTTAGTGGGCAACATATTAAGTATAGTATTGTGATATCTGGTGTTACTCAGGGTAGTGTTCTTTGCCCATTACTTTTCATAATACATACACATGACACGTTGTTTGGCCTAGAAAAAAAGCGTGTTTTCATATGCAGATGATATTACACTGTTTGCATCAATTCCATCCCCTGAATGCAGATCTGGGGTTATTGAGATCTAGCTAAAACTATCACATGGTACAAAAACTCAAAGTATGATTGTAAGTAAGTCAAGAACAGTGACCGTTCATCGCCCGGATCTCACCATTGAAAATTTTTCTCGACAGGCATTTTTTTTTTAATAGGGAAAACCCATTATGGATTCGTATTGATCAATTACACGAAGGAAAAAAATGTTTTATTAAGACTCTCTTTTATGGCGTTTGGAGATCAATCTATTCGGATTTCCCTGGACAATTCATAATACTAGGCGTGCAGTTAGCGCCACTAGTCCGGCATTCTCCATCATAAGGTTCAATACCACAAAATATTCTCGAAATTTTATTCCAGCAGTGAGAGAGTTGTGGAATGATCTACCAAATTGTGTAGTTTAATCGGTAAAACTTCAGAATATAATGCTTACAGCAAATGTTTTATTGTTAAACATGATGACGTAAGTCCTTTAAGAGTTTATATATGAAAGATCTGATTTCATGTTGTTTCTGTTTTTCTAAATATTTTATTTCAAGTGTTCACTATATTTCGTATAGTTCATTTATTTCCTTACTTACGTTCCTAACAGTACTATTTTTCCCCGGTGGAACCCTTGAGCTTGTAATATCTCGCTTTTCCTAATACGGCTGAAGATTAACTAGTAATTAAATAAATATATATATATATATATATATATATATATATATATATATATATATATATATATATATATATATATATATATATATATATATATTTACATATATATATATATATATATATATATATATATATATATCACATCCTCCTATGAATATTAACGCAAATATTAATATATATATATATATATATATATATATATATATATATATATATATATATATATATACATGTGTATATATATATATATATATATATATATATATATATATATATATATATATATATATATGTATACATATAAATATGTTTATATATATATATATATATATATGTGTGTGTACATACATATATATATATATATATATATATATATATATATATATATATATATATATATATCAATCATCTCATATGTATAATAACGCAAAGGTAACCAGTTACATTTCGCCAGTCGTTCCTATCTTGAGCTTTTAGATCAATAATTTTCCATTCACCACCTTCCACTTCACGCTGCTTATAGGCCTGGTTCTTTCAACTCTTCTAGTGCCTTGTTGAGCCCAATTGAAAGTTTGCTGAACTAATCTCTTTTGGAAAATGCGAAGAACATGGCCAAACCATCTTCATGTACCCATCACAATGATCTCATCTACACAGGGCTGCTCCAGCAATTTCTCTTATAGTTTCATAATTGATACTCTCATTGTTTCTAGTTCCCAATATTTTTCTGAGGGCTTTTATTCATATTTACGAAATCTGTTGGATATTGTTTTATTGTCATACTACGACTCATGTCCATAGAGTAACACTAATCCCCCTAAATTGATATATTGCCTGATTTTTATGTGTAATTTCTTGCGATTTGACTTCCAAATTATACTTAACCTAGACAATGTGTGATATTTTTTTTTTAATCCGTCATTAAACTCAAATTCTAATGATCCTCTATTAGAGAACATGGTTCCTGAATCTCTA
Organism: Palaemon carinicauda; assembly: GCF_036898095.1. Classification (NCBI taxonomy): domain Eukaryota; kingdom Metazoa; phylum Arthropoda; class Malacostraca; order Decapoda; family Palaemonidae; genus Palaemon; species Palaemon carinicauda. The sequence goes on along the minus strand of NC_090747.1, from coordinate 33,319,979 downwards.
AATGATCCACCTTATTTATGCTTTTTCCTTCCAATTATATTTCATCTTCCATTGCATATTCCGCTATCTTCATCTCTGTCCTTCTTCTATTTATCTTGAGCCCAACCTCCAGTGATATTTCAGGCATTAGGGTAAGGAAGCATTGTAAGTCCTGTTGGGTTCTTCTAATAAGGTTGGCGTTATCAGCATTCCCTATGTCAGCTAATTTCCTGTTATCTATCCAGTCCTTATAATTCACCATCACTTTCAACTATTCACTGCTTTACAAAAACTCTGAGGAAGATGAACAACATAATAGTCCGGACATTCCCTTTAAGTAGTCCACTGTTCATTGGAAATTCATCTGACAGGACTCCACTAACATTAACTTTGATCTTGCATTCCTCCAGAACAGACTTAATCAAATTAGCATATTTAAGATGAACTCTATAACAACGCAGGACTCTCCACAAAAATGGCCGGTGATATAAACAATATATTAAGCAAAAATATCCTTCGCCGAAAAAGGGTACATAAACAATGAGGTGTTGTGTATGACATGCGGCAAATAAAATAATAGTCCAGAATGCCCGTTAGCATTAAGCGTTTATGAACATCAACTTACTGACACGCAACTCTCCAACTCTCTACCTCCAATAAAAACACTTTCATTAGGAACAATTCATTGACATGAGGCAAATGATATAAGGCAAAATTCCCTTCGCTAGGAAAAGGAAGAAGAAAAAGAAGAATACGAAAAAAATAGTTATTGACATCAGCCAGATAATGCAATAACTAAAATTTCCATTCTCCAAATAAGATACAAAATAATTTATTTTCATCCTGTAAATAGAATAATAATGAAAAATAACATTTACCTAGCAACATAAAAAAAAGCCAGTTATTGACCTGCAGCAAATTATAAAAGTCAAATATTCCTTCTCCTAAAAATGTAAGCAAAAAAATCCGCGACTAAAAGACCACTAAAGGAAGTTGAATTTCTTTCTTCATTACTCAGTAGAAAACCAAGAAAACTTAAAGTAATTGTAAAGCGGGATGTTAGATTAGTTGTATGTAATTTGAATGTAATTAAATATTCATAAAAGTACTTTTGAAAATAGGCATGTCCATGAGTTGTCTTATTACAGCTCAAGTCTTTAAATGTAAATTAACTAGAAGGAGAATAGTATCCTGGAAAATTAATTTTGATGTAAGGATCCAATAGATGATTGGAATGACATTTAGGATGTAGAAAAGAATTGTATAGAAAACACAGGAAAAGAGGAAAGTTTGAAGAAAAATCTACTATTAAGACAATGAAATATTGAAAATAAATGCTAGCAAATACTTTTCGAAAGGCATTTAAACCTGCTATTTTTGCTGGTAACAGTGACAGGAATTCATGGACTAGAAGTAAATTGGTCAAATCTGACGACCCTGAAATCGATATATCCATAAATTTGTTTTACATCTTCATAATCTTTTTACTTAACATAATTCTTTATTTGATCCTTTGAATTCAGATATAATTGCTCATTATTTGTTTCTGAATTTACTATCTAAAAATAAGAGATATTTTTACTCTTGAAATAATAACCTGATTCTAGGTATGATTACTAATGTCATTAATGATAGACTGGCGATCTATAATCCTACGTAGCAATGCAAGAATGATCCTAATAATCCTGAATAATATAAATGTTATAATTTATAGATAAGAAAAAAATAATCGTGCCAGGCATACATTTCTGAGAAAAATCAAATGTCTTCATTTCTTCTGCCTTGGAACTTCTCGTTCCTGTTTGAGGTGGTTCCTTTCAAATCTTAAGAAAGAGGATATCTTTTTGGGGAAAAATTTTCCTGACTTTGAGAGAAATTGCAGGCATAGGAGATTTCCCCTTCATGAGACACAGAATTCATATGGAAGAAATATTTTTGCTTTGTATTCAAAGACATGCTTGTCTATACACATGACCATGCTTCTTAAATGCTCTCAAAAACATATATATATATATATATATATATATATATATATATATATATATATATATATATATATATATATATATATATATATATATATATATATATATATATATATACACACACACACACATATATATATATATATATATATATATATATATATATACAAACACACAAACATGTATATATATACATGTATATATATATATATATATATATATATATATATATATATATACATATATATATATATATATATATATATATATATATATATATATATATATATATATATATACATATATATATACACACACACACACATATATATATATATATATATATATATATATATATATATACACACATACACACACACATATATATATATATATATATATATATATATATATATATATATATATATATACACACACACACATATATATATATATATATATATATATATATATATATATATATATATACAAACACACAAACATGTATATATATATATATATATATATATATATATATATATATATATATATATATATATATATATATATATATATATATATACACACATACACACACACACACACACATATATATATATATATATATATATATATATATATATATATATATATATATATATATATATATATGTATATATATATATATATATATATATATATATATATATATATATATATATATATATATATATATATATATATACATATATATACACCAAGGCACTTCCCCTAATTTAGGGGGGTAGCCGACATCAGTATATTTATATATATATATATATATATATATATATATATATATATATATATATATATATATATATACTTACATATATATATATATATATATATATATATATATATATATATATATATATATATATATATATATATATATATATATATATATATGTAAGTATATATATATATATATATATATATATATATATATATATATATATATATATATATATATCAGTCCGTGGGCTGAAGGGGCTCACCTTGCACCCCCCCTTAAAATTGACAAAAGTGCATTTAGGTTGTTGCTTTTGATCCATATTTTATTTTTTTTTAATGTTCCCATTGAAAAAATAGGGACGCACTACCACTACTGGGCCACTTTCTTCGATGACATCATCGAAATTTTCTGCTGCCAATTTTGGGGTAGGGGAAACCAAATTAGACATAACTCCGGACTGAATAGTCAAAGAAAGATAAATGACATATCAAAATGTTTGCTTTGGGCCTCTCTAACAGATAAAATAGACAATTTGTAATTATGTTTAATAATTAGGTCACCAGAGGTCAAAAGGTCACCAAATTTGGGGTCAAGTGATAATTTTAGGCACCTCCATAAATGTAACCCCAGGACCAGCCAGACCAATATCTAATGACTTTTTCTGCCTTATTTCATCTCTAGAGACCTCAAGAAATAGAATGATACCCATTAAGTGTACTTATTGGCCAAATCATGGAAATGAGATGTTATGTAAAAAAGTCAATTTTCAAATTTGTCGTTTTTTAGCCACAAAATCGTAAAAATTGATAAAGCACATAACTCTTCTTACAAAGGGGCTACGGAAATTATTTTGGTGTGTTTTCCCAGGTTTTTGGGTCAGAGAATCCAAAAAAAGGATTCTCAACAATGTCAACTAATTACATCATGCTGAAATTCAAGATGGCCGCCACTCTGGACGCCGTAATTTTGACTTGGCTATAACTCCTCCATGAATGCAGCAAGAGAGATAATATTCGTGTCCTCACCCAGGTTCTTGAGATTACAGCATACAATAAAGGCAGTCTCAACAAGTCTGTTAGTGAATTTGGGGAAAGTCACATAAATCAACAACAGAAATGCTTTATTTGAAGGTTACGAAAATCATAAATGAAATAAATAAAACTGTACATGAATGTAAAATATACTCATATGATGCAAGACCTCATTGGGAAAATTCACACTGTGTTGCTTTGGACTACAGGAAAAAGTCAACCTATGCAAGGTATAAAGTTTGATAGTCTACTTGGGTACCTTTGGGTTTGGGTCCACTTTTGATTAATGGAAAGGCAATTATTGGAAATATCTTGTGATACAAGGGAGGTCCTTGGTCCTTCGACCCTGAAATCTACCATCTTGTTACTTGAAACTTTCTTAGTCCAAGTCAGACCCACTATCATCACTTTCATAGTCATCATCCAAATTTCCATCACTTTCATTGTTTTCATCTAGGCTTTCATCATCAAACGTCTCATCATCGTCCATCGTCTCAAGTATATCAGCCATACTTGTAGGAAGTGCAGTTCCCTTGAACCAACAGGGATCTAGATTTCCATCCTTCATTATCCAACCATGATCCACAGCTGGATGAGGGACTTGACCTCAGGTTTGGGATAATGGGCACGCTTCCATATAGCAACCTGATAGTTCAGCTCCTGATATGCTCATTTAGACACTCTTGGTGGCTGAAGAGATGAAAGATCAACATTCTTCTTTGAATCCAGCGACTGCCCACTGCACTTTAACTCGAGTATTTGGTATTGAAGCTGGTCAACTTCCTTTGTCTTAGTTTTGGCAGAATACATGGTGCAGGTGAAATCCTCAAGAGCAAGGAATATTTCATCGGTTACCTCCCATGACTCCCTTAGGCAACTGACTTCTTCTTGGTACTTTGGGCATTTCTGTAAAACTCGCAGTGGGTTTAACTTGACAATTCCTTTAAAGGAACTGGTCATATCGCATCTACTGAATGCATGCAGACCAAGGAGAGAGGCACAGTAAGTTGGTGTGAACCCTTTCAATAGTTCTGTGACATCTATGAATCGCCTTCTATTCCCAGTGCCAGTATCAAAAAGGAGTTGCACACCTAAGTTTGGAGCATAATACAGAAGTATGAAGAATATGTCACTGTCTGGACTTCGAACCCGAACAGATTTGTATCTTTTATCCTTGGCATAGGATGAATAGAGAATGACACGTAAATCATTCTCTTCCTAGGTTGATTCAAGAGATTAAATTTGAAATGCAGTGATCTTCTCATTGTCTGCCCTGAGTTCGTACGCATTGCCCTTACAAACTAATATAAGCTTCTTCTCTACCTTCGGTATATTCTCCTCCGTGCACCAAACCCTCAAGAGTAATTCAATGAGCTGAGTTTTATTGTCGTCATTACTCAAGATCTCTTTCCAGTTATCTGGTCGCCTTGTGTTTTCTCCACTAACCAAATATATGTAAAAATATACATATATATATATATATATATATATATATATATATATATATATATATATATATATATATATATATATATAATATATAAATATATATATATATATATATATAAATATATATATATATATATATATATATATATATATATATATATATATAAATATATACATATACATATATATACATATATATATATATATATATATATATATATATATATATATATATGTGTGTGTATATATATATATATATATATATATATATATATATATATATATATATATATATATATATATATATATATATATATATATACATATTTATGAGTATACACACAAGCACACACACACACACACACACACACACATATATATATATATATATATATATATATATATATATATATATATATATATATATGTATATATATATATATATATATATAAAAATATATACTCGTATATTCAAATTAGACATATATTTTTTATACAATGCCTGGATTCCCTTAACAACCTCGGTATCAGAGCCCGAGTTGAAATATATGTGTATACACACACACGCACACACACACACACACATATATATATATATATATATATATATATATATATATATATATATATATATATATATATATATATATATATATATATATATATATATATATATATATATATGTGTGTGTACATGTCGTAGTGAAAATTTTTAAATTGTATAATATAAAATATTAATCATATGTTTCAATATTTAACTGTTTAAAAAGTCCCATGCATATATATATATATATATATATATATATATATATATATATATATATATATATATATATATATATATATATATATAATAAATATAAATATATATATATATATATATATATATATATATATATATATATATATATATATATATATATATATATATATATATATATATACTATAGGTCATCTGCATACCATGAATCTTATAATGTAATCCTACTTCAAGGCCTCTGTTCATTGTCTCCCTTGGTTTGTTTCATAATTACAATCTATAACAACCATAGTTTTATAGTTACCTTAGTTTCACTATAAATTAAATCTTTTACATATGAAAATTTTAAATTACATATTCTAATTTACTCATAAATTAAGTTGAAAGCTCGATTGTGGGAAGTGCCTCGGTTGATGTATAGATTGATCCAGATAATGCTCGAAATATTATTTATATCTTCACAGTACAATAAAACATTCACGCAATAAAGAGGAAAACAATACTCTTGGAAATCTTTCATTCCCGCGTTTACTCTCTTTTGTGTCCCTTTCCTCTTGTGTGAATGTGACCTCTTCCTTTTAAAATGGTTCAAATGGAGAACAAAGAACCAGTATTTTCTGTGACAACAATCAACATAGTTTAATTAAACAGACTTTTTACTTCGCCGGAAGATCCCAATTAATTTTCAGTACTTGTGTCACTCTAGAATAACGCTTATTCGTTCAGAGCGTACGATAGATGAAAGAATTGGTATGTATGAAGATGTTATGATATATTGATTTTATTACGAAATTTTTTTTTAGATATATTCACAATTGCTTTTGGAAAGAACTTTTATCGATATTGAAATGCAGTTCGGAATATACATTGCAAAATATCCACATTTGGATACATAAAGCATAACAATAATCTAGCGTTGTATAATTAACATGGCGGCTAGAATTTAGGAATGGTTACAAGTTAAATCTAAGTGTTAGTATTCTGTTAACCACAGGTTTCTTCCAAATATAAATATTCGCATTAAATTGACATTAAAAAAAAAGTCAATACATTGCTCATATATATTGTATAAAATTCGGAATTAAATTATTTTATAGTTTACTTTTTTAAAATTAAATATGATCTCTTTGATAACTATAATGCTCTATACTCATAAGATTTATATTTGGGTTCTATTTTCATATTTCTAACTTAAGATATATTCAATGACGGAACGTCTACAATATAAACAAGACTTTTCCAAAATTATCTACCCTTCATTCTAATTTAATCTTTAAATAGCAGTCTTCTCTTTATCAAAGACTCTTCTCGTTTTATTATGTAAACTATGAATTTCTATCTAATACAGAGAAACAAGGGGGTTTGCAAGGCAAACGTTTTTTGGTAGCGTTTATATAATAAAAATAAATATTTCTGGTCTTTGATATGGAGTTGAATGTTAGAAAAATTCTCATACAGAAAAAAAAATGTGCCGCAATAAGTTTTGTATTTGTAATAAAAATAAGATTTCATAAAACAAGTTTATGATTCCGAAAAAGGGAATACTTCCAATAATTCAAAAGTAAATACATTTATGTACTTTTCCATTTATGAACATCAAAATATAAGTTCAAGTATCGAGTAACGCTACATAACCGATTGATCTTGTAATTCCTTGAAATAATTATTTTTGGTTCTAATTTGTCTGACGTAGATGAAAGAGGGAATTGTTTATGAATAAGTTATTTCTGTAATTAACTATGTCATGTAATAATAAATATTATTATTTACTCATAACAATTAGAAATAAGAAGTCTAATATAGATTCAGTTAAGGCATATTAAGTAGAAAGCTTTGGAAAATATAAAAATCTTTACTAAACTTTATGGATGATCACGAGTAAGTAATATCTAAAATGTTTATGAGAAATATCTGTCATGTTTATTATTCATGAATATGGAAAACGTATAAAATATTTTTAATTCTATATACATCTTTTAAATATTTCTTAAAAATATAGAATTATTTATATATATATATATATATATATATATATATATTCATGAAATCATAAAAAAACAATAAATAAAAAGTGTGGAGACTTGATCAATAAACCATCCAGTATATTCTGAGACATTACTTTAGATAATTATAAGGTTATTCTGGTCAAGTCACATTATAGGAAACCAAGGATTAGTAGCAACAAGTTGAAGGCATAGAAAATATATGATAGTAAGGAATGATTCCTCAGATTTATCATATATATATTTATATATATATATATATATATATATATATATATATATATATATATATATATATATATATATATATATATATATATGTGCGTGTGTGTGTATGCGTGTGTTATATATATATATATATATATATATATATATATATATATATATATATATATATATATATATATATATATATATATATATATATATATATATATATATATATATATATGTAATAGAAGCTGATAATAAGCGGTCGCTAGAAAAGAAAAATAATTATTACGGAGAAATGAGACAGGTGACAAATAAAATATTTGTCACTCCGAATATCTGTTTCAGATATGAAGTATATAAGACCCTTTCATTGCCCTTGTCTGTATATGGGAAATGCTTTACGTAATACTAACCCTTTTTAACTGGCAATAGAATAAAGTTTTCAAGCCTGTAAAATAAACCATCCAATTTGTTCTGACACATTACCTTCGATAATTATAGGGTAATTCTGGTCAAATCACATTTAAGGAAACCAAAGATAATTTGCAACACGGTGAAGACATGGGAAGTATTTAATAGTAAAAAGGATTTATTTATTAGGGTAAATAATGAGGCTCATTTCTCGTCGCCAGATCCATGCTTTTGACGGGTAAAGATGGGAGAGTTGTTAAGTCTTATTAGATTCTCGAATTGAAGTAAGAGGCGTCTTCGTGAAATGAAGGTATCGACGGTTTCTTGTTGATAACTTCAAAGTCGTGAAAAATTAACATCTCAAACATAATTAGTTCACATATTCCTCATATTCGAGTAGATGTTTTCCATCTTCAAAGGGAAATATTTCATTTCATATTTCTAGAAATTTTAAAGATATTTGCCAGCTTTATTTCAGAAACGGTTCATTAAGTTTGCAAGAATCCTAGAAAGATTATAGAGTGAAAATCTATATCCTTTACGGTATCTGTGTATTACAATTTTTATTTTTGCTTGAGTAGAGGATATATTTTTCTCTATTCATTCCAGGAATGATCACAATGGAAATATCGATTTTAAATTTTGAGGAATATTTTATGACATAATTGCATTCCTATATAGATCCCTATTTGCTACTGTACTGAAGATAGATAAATATATTAATCAAACAATAGTACTCATATATTTGAACATGTTACCTAAAATTTATCATATTTCAACTGCGACTTTAATAACATTAATCCTTAGAAAACCATTAAAAGAGGAGAGAAATCATTACTAAAGAAGAAAAATAAAATTCACCAACAATGCAATCATCGATATCAGTCAATGATTGATGGAGCTCAATAGCAACCATTGACCTTCCAATGAACAGGGATAGCCAGGAAAAAAAAAAAAGTCATTTCTTTTCAGTATGGAAACACCTATTTCGTGTTACTAAACTTTACCATATAAATGAACATCAAAGGATATTGAGTTTTCAATCTTCTGTACGAATTACGTATACAATTATTATCTTTTACGTTAAAATCTCTATACATCTCGATGATCTTTTATTGGTTTTATTTGACAGAGAGAGAGAGAGAGAGAGAGAGAGAGAGAGAGAGAGAGAGAGAGAGAGAGAGAGAGAGAGAGAGAGAGAGAGGTGGGTATGACTTGCAATATGAAGTCTCCATGTAACTAATATTATTCTAAAATTCTCTAAATCAGATTCTAAGGAAAGGTAAAATGTCATTAAAAATTAGATTCATTACAATTTAGCCCATTGCATTCCGATAATAGCCAATACGATTCTCGATATTCCTCCAGAGCCAAAGTCATTAACATCTTATGCCATTATAATTTCTTTGTACTTCAGATCTCTCTCTCTCTCTCTCTCTCTCTCTCTCTCTCTCTCTCTCTCTCTCTCTCTCATCCTCTTCTTTTAAATTCCAAACTTTTCAAACATTTTAATTGATTTCACCGTCCAAATCAGAATTATTAAAACTGTACTAATGGAAAGTATAAAGTGTAAAGAGATGCATATTCACCATTTGCTTCAAATATTAGATAATAAAGAGATGCACATAAAGTAAGTTAATGTATATATATAAGCTGAACCATTTTATGTCACTGTTTGGAGACGAAGTGGAAGTAGTTGATTTGAATAAGTAGTTGGAACTATCTGTTATTAGTGATCAAGATCGGAATTATACGCGTGAAAAGGAGAATTATATGAAACATCCATTTGCAAGAATTTTTATACGTATATTTTTATACACACACGCACGCACACACACACACACACACACACACACACACATATATATATATATATATATATATATATATATATATATATATATATATATATATATATATCTATCTATACACACACACACATATATATATATATATTTATATATATATATATATATATATATATATATATATATATATATATATATATATATATATATATATATATATATATGAGTATATGTGTTTGTGTGTGTATGTGTGTATATATCTATGTTAGTGCGTGTATATTTGTTCATGAATATAAGGCATATATTTTTTTTCTTCTAATATCTCCTTATAACTCTGTTCCCGAGGTGAATTGATCGTGTCCTCCCGACGCGTGTCCCGGGAACCATGTGAAGAATTTCAGTCTCTTAAGAACTCTCAGGGTTTAATAATTTGTCTGATCAGTAGGCAATATCAATCAAGTTGATGGCCAATTGATCGCCGGACCCCTGCATGGAAGTGAGCTATGATGCGGAAAGCTAAAGGCAGGAATTATGTCGTTTATTTTCTTGTGATCTTGTTCACTTGATTGATTCTTTTATATATAGATTGCCGGATATTTTCATAACCTGTTTAATTATTTGCTAAATGTTTTCCTATAACGAATTTGATAACAGACATAACTTGTTATAAATAATATATTTTCACTATGTTTTTTATTACTAATTCATTTTGTCATCAATGTTATTTATGGTATGAAAGTTATTTAAAGTCCATTTCTGAAAATTGAATGGAAGAGTATTTTTATTAAAAAAAAGTTTATCACTTTAAAATGTACAATGAAGATGCTATTGAAAGTGTATATATGATAAATAGAATAAACAAAGGGTATATAAGCATGTATATTCAACAATATCAATTTGAACAATCGAAATTATCCATAAAAAGCAGAAAAAAATATAACTTTAATCAAAGAAAAATGAATGTTTAAATCAAGACACACAACTCCTACGAACATTCTATGATTCTAAATTTCTTTCACGTTCTTTGGTCTGACCTTTTTTTATTTTTTAAAATCCGATTGTTAATGCTACGTTTCGATACACAATTTTATTATAAAACACAAGTGAAAAACATATCTAATTCAGTAGAATTGTGGAAATGTTGATGTTCCATAAATTGCCGCATAGATGAAAAGATGACGAGATGAGGATTCTGGGTCGCAATGAAGATATTAGACGTGGCATTGATGAATAAGGTTCCACTCGTTCCATTTGGAGAGGCTCCTCAAGTCATCACTTGGAGGATCACTTACAACTGCTTAGAGTGAGAACGACCTTCTGGTAGTGACCGAGATAGAAGGCAATTCATGGAGAGTAGAATTGCCATAGAGAAAAGTTTTAGAGGAAGACATTTCTGAGAATTGATGATATAGTAAAGGTGGTAAAAGATCTTCAAAGAAATTGACAGTAAATTTCTTAGTATATAGCCTTCTAAGGTAATGATTCCAGGAAAGCTTCATACATAGATAAGGACACATATACATTCAAGGGTCAAAACAATGGAATCCTATATGTAATAGAATAGGTTTTTGAAAGATTAGGGATGATACCTAAATAGGTTTTGCAAACGCTTTGCCAGTAATTGAAAATGTTGATTATTTATCGGATGGTTAACAGTCTCCATTACATTAGAAATATTCCATTCAGTTTTCTAGAAGTTGGTAAACTATGTAACCAGATAACTTCACTCTTACCATAATTCCATTGGACGAAATCAGAAGGAACCAAACAAAAATATATCTTTTTTTTTAACAAGTTGATGATGATTATAGTTCTAAATTACAATAGCTTCCATAATGACTTGTACGTAATTATTGACTGAAAAAGCTCACGTCCGTAACCAATTCAATTTTCCATGCATGGAGGTAATTCAATCAAAGACATTCATCTGCCGTTGATAAGGTCCAGTATTATTATAATTATGGCATCCAGACCCAGATGACCTTAAACATTAACATTATTGTAGAGTTTGGCGAGAGAAACGTATACTGTTTACTATGACCGTTATTATTTTGTATGCACGCTGACATTTTTCAGTGTAATTCCAATTAATCGTATAGTTTTTTTCATGATCTTTCGAAATATATCTTTCATCTTTGAATTTTATATTTCTTTTAATGTATAGTCCTGATATCATAAGGGTATCTCGAAGATTTTCATGGAAATATTTGTAAGGAAACCAAAAATAGAAATATAGATACTGTATATATTGTGAAATTACAAGAAAATTAACTTACCTAACCCTAATAAGGAATTGTGCTTCAAAATGTATTTAGAATGAAATATAACGCACATTTTTAATTAAATTGTCTTTCCCTATCATTTGGAATATTATAATTTTTTTTTACACCTATATCTTTGATAGATTCAAACAGTAATATACATTTCCAATGAAAAATTGCCATGCTATTTTACATCAAACGTAACTTTACCAAAATATAATGTATATATATATATATATATATATATATATATATATATATATATGTATATATATACATATATATATAGTATATATATATATATATATATATGTGTGTATATATATATATATATATATATATATATATATATAAATATACTGTATATATATGTATATATATATTTATATATATATATATATATATATATATATATATATATATATATATATATATATATATATATATATATATATATATATATACACATACATATATGTATATATATAGTATATTTATATATATGTATATATATATATATATATATATATATATATATATATATATAGTATATATATATATATATATATATATATATATATATATATATATTATATATGTACATATATATATTATTATTATTATTACTATCCAAGCTACAACCCTAATTGGAAAAGCAAGATGCT
>NC_090747.1:33289136-33291636 GCF_036898095.1 Palaemon carinicauda | reverse complement strand
AATAAACTGTACTGAAAGTAAAAAAAGAAGAAAACAAGAATATACCCGCCACTAGAAATAACCCTTTTTAGCAGGTGTCTAATGAGCTTGGGGACTCCTCCTACTCAACACCTGACTCAAGCCCAGGTAACTGGTAAGGGAGTGTCATTGTTCTCTAAATCTCTATATGTATGTTCGTACGTTTGCTTTCCCTATAAATTGTAAAGAAACCTTTCTCAATAAATCAGTCCTCTGAAGAAGTATCACGAAACTAGTCAGGACTTAAGCGTATATTTCGTATTTTCATTTTCCCTGTGGTTCTTCTGCATCTGAGCATCACGTTTTCCTTTGATTTTTACGCATATATATATATATATATATATATATATATATATATATATATATATATATATATATATATATATATATATATTAAATATATATTTAAATATATTATATATATATATATATATATATATATATATATATATATATATATATATATATATATATATATATATATATAGTAGAAAGGCGAAGGAAAGCAGATACTTCATCATTTGGACAGTTCATTTGCTAAGCTTTCGGTAACAACATTTCCCATCATCGGAGCTAAAAAAGGGAATTTAAAACACAGATCAATAGACATTACGTTAGTCAATGAAATTCTGTTGAAAAGGACAGAATTATAACAAATACATCGAAATACTTAAAAAACGAAGTGGATGAAATATACTAAAAAATAAATTAAACCATATAAATCAATTAACAAATTTAAACATTAAATGAATTACATAGGAAAAGAGCAATATCAAAATCAGAACAAATAAACAGAAAACTTTAAAGAAGAATTAAAAAAAACATCATAGATGTGGAATCAAAATAATAATACACAAAAATAACCTGGAAAAAAAAATTAAATAAACTCCGGATAAGAAAGAAACACACCTAGTATGGAAAAAATCCAAGACTGAGACATGGAAAGACGGGGAGGTTTAGACGTTAGAGCGTGTAAGTAATGGTTTGAAGATCAAGTGGGAAAGTCGTTAGGCAATGTGTAAAGGAACAGTAGTTGTTGAGTGATTGAGAGTAGGGGATAGCTGTTTAATGAAAACTGATTCTAGGGTAGGTAGAGAATAGCTATTGAGTGATTGGGCTAGTATTTTGAAATTAGAATAGTTAATTGATTGCTTGCATTCTTGAGCGTGATTAAGTATGGAAGAAAATTCTTTTTTTATTTAAAATACAACTTGTACGGTGACGGACTCCTCTATGAGAGTCAATGCGGATCCTCAAGAGACGGTTGGAACAACCAATATATGTTCCTAAATTACATTTATGACAATTGTATAAATAAACAATCTAACTGGGGCCCTTTGCGGCAATAGGCGTAGTTGATGATAATGATAAATTGATATGGAGTAACACTAAATCGATGATACAAATTGACATTATACATTGCTAAGTGATTTTAACGAATTTATTGCATTATTATTACATTAAAGTTTAAAAGATCTGAATATATGCGAACACACACACTTAAAAAGTATATATATATATATATATATATATATATATATATATATATATATATATATATATATATATATATATATATATATATATATATATATATGTGTGTGTGTGTGTGTGTGTGTGTATGTGCGTTTGCATGTGTGTGGAATATGCAACAAATGATGAATGATACAGACTAAAATTCTTCGAAATATATTAGGTCAGAAAAAAAGGTGAAAATTAGCTTATAACTCGTCAAGGGAGTAAATTGATAACAAATCATATATTCCATGTAATAAAAAGTCTAAAATTTAGGAAATACAGTAGAATAGAATAACGGAGAATTTATTTATTTTTTTTTTATAAGAAGTGGCGATGCTTATTTGCATAATCATGCCCGGAGTACGACTGCATAAGATATGACCTAAGGAACAAAGCCAAACGAAGTTGTATTTTCTCAACTTTTCCGAGACCAAAGTAAAAAAGAAAAAAAATCTGAAGACTGCTTCAACCCTGGCAAGACCGTTATAGCTTTCATGTAAGGTATACATGTAGTTGAAATCTAAATTTTATACGGTTTGTTGTGATTTATTTGAAGATAATTTTCTCGCCATTTTTATATTATTTATATTCCAAAAAAATATTTTGCATCACGTGAAGGAATTCCAAAGTCACCCGTGAAAGAAGATTTACATAAATCTAAAATGAATAATGGAAAATTATTAATTTTTCAAAAGGCTTGTTATTAAATAAAAAAAATTCAATATTTTATGTCTTTGAGGGTATTTCTGTAATATATATCAAATTATATGGATATTGAAATCGTATCGGTAATTCAGAATTATAGAAAGCATTGTTTCTAATACTATATCTATTATTTGTATTATCCTTATAAAACTAGCAGGGCTTCAACTTTCCATGTAAAAGTATGAAGTTACAGAAACGCAAGATTATATCTTATTCAAAAGCTCTTTGCTTATGGATTACGCAAAATGGTATAATAACA
>NC_090747.1:33279136-33281636 GCF_036898095.1 Palaemon carinicauda | reverse complement strand
ATGTGTAATAAAATTCCGTAGGAGTGATGATCTTTTTTACAT
This sequence comes from Palaemon carinicauda, assembly GCF_036898095.1. Taxonomy (NCBI): domain Eukaryota; kingdom Metazoa; phylum Arthropoda; class Malacostraca; order Decapoda; family Palaemonidae; genus Palaemon; species Palaemon carinicauda. Next base: position 33,281,594 of record NC_090747.1, on the reverse strand, counting down.
TTTTATGGACGGATGCATTCCCTCTCTTTTAAGATCCAGTATCGGTGGGTCCGGAGGGAATCTCCAGAGAGAAAAGCGTCTCTGGGACTTGAAGGTACGATGTCTTTATGTTGTTGGGGGTTAACCTTATTCTTACAATTACATAAGCAAATTCATTTATATATATATATATATATATATATATATATATATATATATATATATATATATATATATATATATATATATATATATATATGAATTTGCTTATGTAATTGTAAGAATAAGGTTAACCCCCAACAACATAAAGACATCGTACCTTCAAGTCCCAGAGACGCTTTTCTCTCTGGAGATTCCCTCCGGACCCACCGATACTGGATCTTAAAAGAGAGGGAATGCATCCGTCCATAAATATGTAAAAAAGATCATCACTCCTACGGAATTTTATTACACATCCAGACGAACGTTCTATGAAAAGAAGTGTAGTGTAGCTTCAAGTTTTTTTGAAAGATATTTCACTTTTTCTTGGAATTGGGCCATTATCACTTCAGAGAATATATATATATATATATATATATATATATATATATATATATATATATATATATATATATATATATATATATATATATATATATATATATATAAGTTATTTTGGAAAATTGCTCATTTTACAAAATGCCCGGCCATTATGCAAAAAGACCAAATTCATGCTCACTTTGCAAAATGACCTAAATATATCGACATCTTGCCAAGATTGTGTTCCATTAAAAAAAACATCAGTATAATCGTTGGTAAGGTTACAAAATGTCCAATCAGCAAGTACCTAACCTTACCTAACCTAACCTTACTTAACCTAACCTAACCTACTAGCTGAATTTATATTTTGTAACCTTACCAACGATTATACAGACGATTTTTTTAAATAGAACAAAAACTTTGTCCTTTTTGCAAAATGTCGAGATATTTAGGTGATTTGGCAAAGTACCCTGAAAATATTCTAATCAAATTTATGATTTCTTTTTTCTTACAGTTAGCTAATGAGGTATTGTTACCTAATTAACTGATTTTTTCAGACTTATTCCAGCTCATTTATCTCTGGTGAATAAATTTTCCCATTGATATTCAGAGAGATCGTTTCCTGCTGGAAATTAAAAAAAGATAATCATCCTTTAGGAAATCGAGATTCAACGATTTCTCCAAAAATTTTTATTTCTTTTTTCTCATTTCCTTAACACTGATTAAGCTTTTGAGGGCTTCGCATATTGGAACACAAATTGTGAAGCCTTAATTTGATCAGTCATCCTTATTATTATTATTATTATTATTATTATTATTATTATTATTATTATTATTATTATTATTATTATTATTATTATTATTATTATTATTATTATTATTATTATTGTCCGAAATCTTACAGGGATTTCGAATAAAAAGGGACTTGAATGATAGGAATTGAATTAGATAATATTACGATTGAGAGTACTACTAACATTTTTATTTTATTTCTATATACTTATTGGTTTAAACTGAAAGGCAATTACTATATTCCCTTTTGAAACATGATGTAATTTGATATCATAATTCGTATTGTTAATTGTACAATTACATGAGCCCCCATGCTCATGTAAAATTACCTTCTTGAAATAAACCTGGATCTTAAAAGCCCGAAAGAAATTAAGACAAAACTGTCCTATAAAAATTACAGTTTTTAAGCTACTTGGATTTTCAGATCTTCGAGAGAAACATGTGTTGAATAGTTACTTGTATTTTCAAAACCTCCCACTATTTTTTTACCCTTTGGAGACCCAATTGTTCAATGCAGTTATCTTTCGTAAAATTTTACCTGACTTTCAAACATCCAAGATTAGCAACTGGCATACGAGGCCACATAAAACCTAAATCCTTCAACCTTTTTAGGGCCAAGGTCTGGAAAAATGTTTATCTACCATAAAGCTTTACCTGATGCCTGACCATACAAGAGTAGTACTAACATCTGCAGCCCCTCGACCAGAGTTTGAATTCAACCACAGAAATTCAATGCTTTCCCTGTGTAATCAGCTTATAATTTCCAATGCAGTTACACTACCCAGGGTAAATTTTCTAACGTATAATTTCAAAGACTTAGGACCTTCCTTCCTTGGCATCGACTACCAATCGTGTCTCCTCATTTCAGAGAAAACGCTATTTTTTCGTAATGTCAATTGAGTTCATCCCTAGGTGGTCCTCGGAGCTTCACCCTCGTCGCTGTCCAATGACAGACATTACCAGTGAATGTGAGAGCAGCATTGTTTTCTTTGGCACACAGAGAACAGCTACAGCCATTTAACCACAACGACTACAACCACCTTACCTAAATAAGGTAAGGAGAATTGCCCTAACTACAGAGCAGAGGACCGCTAGAGCTCTCTAACAAGCAAGCACTCATTCTTGTAACTTTACTTGTTCTCGTGAAAGTTTTGTATCCAGGAATAAT
>NC_090747.1:33254136-33274136 GCF_036898095.1 Palaemon carinicauda | reverse complement strand
AACTATTACCAACATCAAAAACAAATATGTCATAAATAAACTATAAAAAGACTCACGTCCACCTGGTCAACAAAAAACCATTTGCTCCAACTTTGAACTTTTGAAGTTCTACTGATTCAACCACCCGATTAGAAAGATCATTCCACAACTTGGTAACAGCTGGAATAAAACTTCTAGAGTACTGCGTAGTATTGAGCCTCGTGATGGAGAACGCCTGGCTATTAGAATTAACTGCCTGCCTAGTATTACGAAAAGGATAGAATTGTCCAGGGAGATCTGAATGTAAAGAATGGTCAGAGTTGTGAAAAATCTTATGCAACATGCATAATGAACTAATTGAACGACGGTGCCAGAGATTAATATCTAGATCAGGAATAAGAAATTTAATAGACCGTAAGTTTCTGTCCAACAAATTAAGATGAGAATCAGCAGCTGAAGACCAGACAGGAGAACAATACTCAAAAACAAGGTAGAATGAAAGAATTGAAACACTTCTTCAGAATAGATTGATCACCGAAAATCTTGAAAGACTTTCTCAATAAGCCTATTTTTTGTGCAATACAAGAAGACACAGACCTTATATGTTTCTCAAAAGTAAATTTACTGTCGAGAATAACGCCTAAAATTTTGAGAGTCATACATATTTAAAGAAACATTATCAATACTGAGATCCGGATGTTGAGGAGCCACCGTCCTTGACCTACTTACAATCATACTTTGAGTTTTGTTAGGATTCAACTTCATACCCCATAATTTGCACCATGCACTAATTCTAGCTAAATCTCTATTAAGGGATTCACAAATGTGAAGTCTAGTTGGGTTAAGATGGGTAGGAATAATAATGCTAATCCGAATATTAATGCTAAGGTGTTTAATAGAAATAATCATAAAAGTAATAATAATCAGGGTAATGCTAATAATATTTTTTCTCCTAACAGCCAAATATATACAATCCCGAGATATTGAGGACATTAACGTGCTTCTTTTGCAATAAGAGGGGGCACGTAAAGAGTATGTGTTATGCGTTTAGAAAATCACAAAATACTAATGTTAGGCCAGTGATGGGTGTGGAAGAGAGAGAGAGAGAGAGAGAACCGACCCCAACAACTTCCGCTGGTCAATGACTACATGGTTGTTTTAATAAGTATTTGTCCTTCGGTAGTGTCTCTTCCGCAAATTCGTCCGAGAAAAGACCAGTACGTATTTTGCGTGATACTGGTGCAGCGCAGTCTTTGATGATAAGGGAGGCATTACTTTGTAATTTTGTACCGAAAAGTGGGGAATTTGTGTTATTGGTTGGTTTTCCTGGTACTGTAAAGTCGTATGCTATTGAAAATTTTGATTTAATCTGCCCTTCCTTTGCAGGGAATTTGAAATTGGCCATAGTAGATAAATTCCCGGTTAAGGAGGTTCATGTTGTGATAGGGAATGATGTGGCTATGAAGATAATACTTGTCCCATATTGATAAACCCTGATAGTGAAGTAGCAGCAGGTACTCGTTCTAGTGCTAGAATTGTTGACGCTGCAGAGTCAACAATTGATGTAGATTCAAGTAGTTTAGATCGTAGTGATAGCCTAGCTATAGATCTTGGAATGTTAACGGACAAGTTAAATTGGACTACTAAAGAGCTAATCAAAGCCCAGAAAAAGGAGTTTCGGGAACTCCCTATCGAGTCAGGGGAGGTGTCTGATATGACTGATCCCAAATTTAAGATAATTAACAATATTTTATATAGGTTGAGTAGGCCTATGGGTGTGGATAATGTTGATCATGAAATTGTGAAACAGATAATGGTTCCCTTTGGTTACAGGAAGGAGTTAATGTCATTGGCGCACGAAAGTGTTTTGGCCGGCCATTTTGGAATTCATAAAACTGCCTGCAAATTGTTGGGGAATTATTATTGGCCGAAATTGAAGGCAGATGTAATGAAGTTTGTCAATAGTTGTGATGTGTGTCAGAGGGTCGGTAAACCCAATCAGCGGATTCCAAAATCGCCTCTATGTCCTATTCCAGTAGTTTCCGAACCTTTTAAGGAAGTCATTATTGATGTGGTTGGACCATTACCGATGATGCGTAGTGGTAATGAGTATAGTTTGACAATTATGGATAGGATGTCTCGATATCCCGAGGCAATACCACTACGTACCATAAAAAGCGTTAAAATTGTTGACGTACTAATTGACTTTTTTACCAGGTTTGGGATGCCTAAAGTAATTCAATCAGATTGTGGATCCAATTTCATGAGTAGGCATTTCAAAGATAAAAAGGCAGAGTTGAATATAAAACATGTGACCTCTTCTCCATATCACCCCGAAAGTCAGGGAGTTCTGGAGAGATTTCATCAAAACCTGAAATCTATGGTAAAAAAATATTGTTTAATTAATGGTTCTGAATGGGATAAGGAATTACCTTATTTGTTGTTCGCTTTTCGTTCTGTCCCAAGTCAGTCTTTGGGTTTTTCGCCTTTCAACCTTGTGTTTGGTCATTGTGTTCGAGGGCCTCTCGATGTGGTTCGTGAGTCTTAGGAGTGAGACGTCCCTGAGGTTAATTTATTGGATTATGTGTCTAATCTAGGCGAGAAATTAACCAAGGCTTGGAAATTTGTGGGTGAAAATTTATTATGTAGCCAAAAAAGAATGAAGTATTTTTTTGATAGGAGGTCCAAGGCACGTGACTTTGCGGTAGGCGATAAAGTATTGGTTTTGTTACCCTTCCCAGGGAATCCATTGAAAGCTTCTTTTTCAGGTCCTTAGAAAATTTTGAAAAAAGTAAGTGAAGTTAACTATTTAGTGGAGACACCCCAAAGAAGGAAACCTTTTCAACTGTGTGAAGTAAATATGTTGAAGGCTTATATGTGACGGGAGAAAGTCATTCCCGTAGCAACCATTGGGAATTTGGTAGATTCTGAGAACAATAACCATTTTTCTTTTTCAGAGGGGGAGGGTATTGATGATAACTGTTTTAATGGATGTGAATGGCGGTCGGATAATAGAAAGTCTTTGGAAAATTTTTCGGGAGTAATTTCACATTTAGGTAAGGAAGAGCAAAGGTCTTTGAAAAAATTAGTATCTAATTATAAGGAATTATTTTCGGATGTACCAGGTAGGACTTCGGTCCTTGAACATGATGTAGATATAGGTGGCGCCACTCCTGTGAAACGATCTTCTTACAGGTTGAATCCCTTCAAAAATGAGGTTGTAGCGAAGGAAGTGGATTATATGTTAAAACATGACCTAATTGAACCTAGTCAAAGTCCGTGGTCATCACCGGTTGTATTGGTAAAAAAATCCGACGGTGATTTCAGGTTATGTTTTGATTACCGTAAGTTGAATGAGTTATCTAAATCTGATTGTTATCCATTACCTCGAATTGAGGATTGTATTGATCGAATGGATAAGGCCAAATACATTAGCAAATTCAATTTGGGTACCCAAAAAAATTCATGAAATTTGGACAAATTTTTTTGGCCAAAAAAAGTTACGCTTTTTTTCTCATTTCAGATCTTCACCTCCATGGGTCCGACTTCATCCAAAATACATCAAGATGTGTCCTAAACATTCAAGAATCAATTCCTAAAAGGATTTGTGTATATATGTATAAATTTTTTTTATGAATTTTTATGTAAGGTCTTTTTATTTTTCTACTTAATTTTTTAAAATATTTATAATAAATAGTTTTCAGCAGATGAGTAGTATTTATCTTTACAGTAGTTTTAAGCCTTCATTGAACTTTTTTTTGGCCAAAAAAAAAGGAGGTTACTGCAAAAACTGATTTTTCAAGAATTTTTTTTTTGCGTCGGGGTCGCGCGCGACCGAGTATACCCTTAAAGGGGTGTCCGAGGAGCGTACCTATCCAGGGTTAAAACATGACCTAATTGAACCTAGTCAAAGTCCGTGGTCATCACCGGTTGTATTGGTAAAAAAATCCGACGGTGTTTCAGGTTATGTTTTGATTACCGTAAGTTGAATGAGTTATCTAAATCTGATTGTTATCCATTACCTCTAATTGAGGATTGTATTGATCGAATGGATAAGGCCAAATACATTAGCAAATTCAATTTGTTGAAAGGTTATTGGCAAGTTCCTCTTTTAAAGCGGGCAAGGGCCCTGTCTGCTTTTGTAACACCACAGGGACTGTTTCAATGTAAAGTTATGCCGTTTGGTATGAAGAACGCGGCTGTTACCTTTCAGAGGTTAATGAATACTTTAGTCCATGGTTTAAAAGGATGTGTTGTGTATATTGATGATATTGTTATCTATAGCGATGATTGGGAAACCCATTTAAAACGTATTAGGGCACTATTTGAGGTGTTGAAAAAGACAAATTTGGTAATTCATTTAAAGAAAAGTGATTTCGCAAAGGCGAAGGTGGTATATTTGGGTCATGAGGTTGGTAATGGTAAAGTTGCTCCTAAGCAGGCCAATATCGAAAGTATTGAAAACATGGTAGTCCCTAAATGTAGGAGGGATGTCAGAAGATTCCTTGGTTTGAGTGGGTACTACCGAAGGTTTGTTAGGAATTTTTCGGATATAGCCGATCCGTTGACAAATCTCTCGAGAAAGAAGGTAGCATTTGTCTGGACGGATGAAACTCCAAAGGCTTTTGATAATTTAAAAAGAGTATTAATTAATTACCCTGTCTTGAGAGCTCCTGATTTTGACCTTCCTTTTTCTCTTGCCACGGATGCAAGTGACGTTGGTGTAGGAGCGGTGTTGTTGCAAAATGACGAGCATGGAGTTTCTCATCCTGTCGCATTCTTTTCAAAAAAATTGTCCTCCGCCCAACGTAGGTATTCTACTGTGGAGAAAGAGACTCTTGCTTTAGTATTTGCTATTAACCATTTTCAGGCTTATCTCTCCTCCTCAGATACACCTATTAAGGTCTTGACGGATCAAAATCCCCTGACCTTCATCAGCAGATAAAATAATAAAAATCAACGATTGATGAGGTGGAGTCTCATGCTGCAAGAGTGGAATTTAGAATTTTCCCACATCCCAGGAAAAGGTAATATTGTTGCCGATTTTCTCTCTCGCAGCGTTGAATATTAGACGATTGACAGAGGGCTATGCAGTTATCAAAGGTAGTATCTGTATCGTTCTAATTATGGTGTGTGTGCTGTTAAAGTGGGCACGTAGTGAGTAGAAGCAAATGTATATTCAAGATTTATTAATCATGGTTTCTTTACAGAAGACTATAATGTTTTGGGTATAGTATATGGGATCTTTAAGGTCAAAAGGTGAGGGTGATCACTGGTACTTGCTAATGATTGATTAATTAGGTGATCTAAGCTTTTGAGGTGTCAGGTCCGATAAGGTTTATAATAAGTTAAGAAAAGGACATAGGCACTAATCTGGTTATTCTGTATTTTCAGGCTAATAATTACGCTTTATCGATTTTGTTTGTTTGTTTGCGCAGGGGAGTCTTGTGGTGGTCTTCTCTGTGTCGTTCGGTGTGTGTATGTATTTGACACTATGGTGATAAGTGTGATATATAACACTGAAATAGACAGTGATTTTTGTGATCAACATTTATTGATAGTGAGTGATGTGTATCCCTGAAAATGAACAGTGTATTGAGTGTGGAAAAGGTTATAGCCTTTGGACTATATATACAGAATCCTGTTGTTAGTCCAATGACTCTTTATTAAGTTTATTAACGGTATGAGTGATGTAAAAATTTTAGGTTGGGTACCTTTTTATCGAATGGTGATGTTTTGGGTTTCTGGTTTTGGAAAGTTTACTTGTGATTAATATTAGGTTTAAGATGTTTTTAGTATTGGTTATATATTGCTATCCTTGTGAGCTGCAAACCTTGGTACTTGCCACCCTCTTTCCTTTTGTTTGTCATGTTTTTGCAGTTTGCTTAATAATTAGTTTTGAGTGTTGGTTTAATATTTCAATATATGATAACCTGTATGTTGTAATTTAAATCACTTTGAAAAAAAAATATTTTGGAATTTTTCTTTTTTGGTTTGGTGAGGAGGTGTAACATAGTTGTTATATATTTTTAAATTATCTAAGTTTTTATAGATGTATAAGGTTAAATATAGATGTATTGTTAGAAGGTTAAGTATAGACGTGTTGTTTTCTTTCTTTAATAGTTTGTCTTTTCACTGGTGGTTAGGTTAGTGTTTATAATGGACTAACGGCTGTTTTATATTTTCAAGTGGTGTGGGTTACGTGGCTGCGCTCCTGCGTGAACAGAGGTATGGAGGAGCTTTTTGGAGGAGGGTTCCTTAGTGTGTTTCTGAGCCTCCAACTTTGAAGGACACGACAATTGCTGTTGGAACTATATTTATTCCTCACCTTTGCTGAGCTACTTTGTGAAGCTGTTTAGCTTTTTGGATATCCTTTCTCTGCAGCAAGGACTTATAATCTTGCATTTTGTGTACTGCCCTTGGTTCAGTAAAAGCCAAGGGGACCTCTCTGTCCCAAGGTAATAATAATTATACCTGTTTAATTATCATGATCACGACCTGTGATAATCAGCTGATGTGATTAGTGGAACTTGTGAAAGCCTTTTAATCAAACCAGCCATCGTCAATTTGCTAGGGATATTTAGTTTGCATTTGTTAGGATGTTCTTACTTTTCGTTGGCCTTCTCCTTTCTGGGCCCTCTCTCCATTTAGTATGCATGTGTTGATGACCTTTCTTTAATTGTGTAATTGTTTTCTTTTGCAAGGAGTTAAGATTGAATGTGTATCATTTGTTATTGTATTATTGTGGTTCAGGTGTAATTCTGTCTAAATATTATGTATTAAAATTAAGGAGATTTTTGTGATATTTTCTTTGTCCCCTTGAGTTGACTTTGCACTCTTATTGATATTTGGATACTATTCCACCTTTAGTGGACTTAGTACTGTATGATGGTGAATACTAATTGATAAGTGTAGTGTTTTGTGTGATGGTCGAAGCCTGCCATCACAATATATATATATATATATATATATATATATATATATATATATATATATATATATATATATATATATATATATATATATATATATATATGTATATATATGTATATATATTTATATATATGTATATATATACTGTATGTATATATATGTATACGATTGGTTTTTTAGTTTCTCAGTAAACTTGAAGCAGAGGGAGGACAATAAATTGTGGTGGATATTACTGGTGGCTATTGAGCCACTTAGCGAAGTTGGATCATAGTGCAAACAATTGACTCTGATGATTAATACGATTTTTTATTTAGTTACTCAGTAAACCTGAAGAACCGGAAAGACGATAGACACTGGTGATTTTTTTTACATTTGGAAATCAAGACATTCAGGAAACTTAATTACAAGGAAAACGTTGACTCCAGTTTTTATTACGATTGGATATTCAGTTACTCGTTAAACTCTAAAAACAAGGTAGATAATAGACTCCAATGGTTATTATGCCTGGCTATTTAGCTAATCAGTAATTTTGAAAAACAGGGAAGACAATAGATGCCCATGGACATTACGACTGGCTATTGGAATACTAAGCAAACTTAGATTTTTGGGTCTGTAATATTGTAGCCAGAGGGGACATAACACTGTAGACTAAGGTATGTACCAGTTTCTGCACCCGTAGAAAATTTAAATTGCAGATCCGAGAGTATCAGGAGGTTCTCACAACAGATATAGTTAACATAAGAATACTATCAGGTCACAGGTACAGTAAAATCGGAAAACATTGTGGTTTTTCAAACGAAGCATGTGAACGTTTTCGCAACTAGATTTGAAACCAAACACAAGTCTGATGACCTAGCTCAGTTTCTGAAAAATAAATTATAGAGTGGAATGTCTTTCGTGAAAAAGTTATCACTCAAAGGAAATGATTTAGCCAATCTCATGTGAGAGGGGAATGTTAAGATGTGGAATAAATACATGGGCCAGCTATATGGCTCGAAGTGGTCTGTGTGGCATTATTGGATGCCAAAAACGCCCAAGAGGGCTATTCAAGGTACTAGTATAAACGTTACTGCTCCTGTAACTACTGCTGCAATTGCTGATGTTATTGACGTTCCTAGTTCTGCTGATACAATTCTACCATCCAGTGCAAAATGACACTACTATTGTAGTAAATGGTCAACAGGGTCATAAGTGAGAATCAGATTAGATTTTAAAATTGTCATCTATAACACCAAGGGCTTCCGTCTAGGTCAAAGTATGACTGACAAAACTAGAAGAATAGTGGTTGAAAAACAGTTTAAAGTGTGATATTCTAAGTCTGCAGAAAACATGGTTTGCCATACAAGACCTTGTGGAATTGAATTCTCTGAATACAAACTTTCTTGGAATAGGAGTATCCGCAACTCATAAAGGCTGTTGGGATAGATACCAGGTGGCGTCGCAAATCTATGGAACATGAAATATGAACACATCATTAGTGAATAAAAATTATATATTGACTGGGCTGTTAGTTTTGAAATGAAATGTGATAAAAAAGTACAATGCATGCTATTGGGATAACAGTGATTTGAATAAGAGAAGTTGCATTAAGGATAAAAAGGCTTGTTGACAATATTTAAAGATGGAGACTTTTATTTGTTGATTTTGAATCTAAAAGTCCTTAATGAGGTTAAAAAAAAGATTTATGTGTACTATGAAAACTACAAATAGCAACTGTCTGCCTAGAATATACGGAAGGGGTTAAATCAATGAAATTGAGATACTACAGCTAGAGTTATGGGGTCCTTTGACTGGTCCGACAGTACTACATTTGATCCTTCTCTCTGGATAGGGTTCACTTTCCCTTTGCCTACACATGCACCGAATGATCTGGTATATTCTTTACACATTCTCCTCTGTCCTCATAAAACTCAAAATACTGATATTACCAAACGATTCTTCTTCACCCAAGGGGTTCAATGCTGCAATATAATTTTTCAGTGGCTACTTTCCTTTTGGTAAAGGTAGAAGAGACTCTTTAGCTATGGTGAGCAGCTCTTCTAGGAGAAGGGCACTCGAAACTCACACCATTGTTTTCTAGTCTTGGGTATTGCCATAGATCTGTACCATGGCCTTCCACTGTCTTGGGTTAGATTTCTCTTGCTTAAGGGTACACGAGGGTACTTTATCCTACCTAATTTCTCTTCTTTTGGTTTTATTAAAGTTTTTATAGCTTATATAGCAAATATTTCTTTTAATGTTACTGTTCTTTAATCATTTTATTTTTCCTTGTTTCCTTTCCTCACTGGGCTATTTTCCTTGTTGGGGCCCCTGGACTTATAGCACCCTGCTTTTCCAACTAAGGTTGCAGCTTAGCAAGTAAAAATAATGATAATAATTTGTAGCGATGATGATATGTTAAAAAGACAATATATACATATATATATATATATATATATATATATATATATATATATATATATATATATATATATATATATATACATATACATATACATACATATATATATATATATATATATATATATATATATATATATATATATATATATATATATATATATATATATATATATATGTGTGTATATATATATATACATATATATATATATATATATATATATATATATATATATATATATGTATATATATATATATATATATATATATATATATATATATATATATATATATATATATATATATATATATATATATATATATATATATATATATATATATATGTATATGTATATGTATGTGTATATACATATACATATATATATATATATATATATATATATATATATATATATATATATATATACAGTGGAGCTTCTACATACGATTGTTCCAACATCCGAAGTAAAACTCGATCAAATTTTTGTTTTGACACTCGAAATCATGCTCCAGCATCCTACGAAGACCATACGCATAGAATTTTCTCGAAGCGATGGTCGTTGTTTCTTGTTTACGGCGGTAGACGGCAACACGTCGGAGGGGCGCCATTGAGCGTCGCGTCGGTCAGTTTTTGTTCTCGTGTGCATCGTGTGTCGGTCCTCTGTTCGCTCCGTTATTAACAGTGTTTATTATATTCCTTTATTCACATATTTTTTTTTGTTTCACATATAATCATGGGTCCTAAGAAGCTTAGTTATGGTATAGGTATTAGTAGGGGTGAGAAAAGCAAGAGGGCAATGCTTTCATTAGAACTGAAGCAAGAAATTATAGAAAAACATGAGTGCGGTGTACTTGTGAGTGATCTGGCTAAACAATATGGCTGGAATATGTCTACGATCTCGACGATCATCAAGCATAAGGCAGCCATTAAAGCAGTCAAACCATCGAAGGGGATCACCATTATTTTAAAACGTCGCATCCCTACCCATGAAGAGATGGAACGCCTTTTGTTAATATGGATAAAGGACAAAGAGATTGTTGGCGATATGATCACTGAAACGATCATTTCTGAGAAGGCCAGCGCTAACTATTGTAACTTGAAGGCAACGGGCTCTAGGGGAGACGCGGGGGAGAGTTCAACCAATCCTACAATGGAGCAATTCAAGGCATCTCGCGGTTGGTTCAAGAAATTTTAGAGACGAACCGGGATTCGTTCAGTTGTTCTGCACGGAAAGGCTTTAAGTTCGGACACAGAGGCTTCTTACGATTTTGTTAAGAAGTTTGAAATGATCGTGGAGGATGAAGGGTTCGTAGAGCACCAAGTTTTCAATTGTGATGAAACCGGTCTGTTTGGGAAAAAGATGCCTAGTCGAACATACATCACCGCCGAAGAGAAAAAAATGCCTGGACATAAGTCTATGGAGGATCGGTTGACTCTTGCCCTATGGGCCAACGCCAGCAGTGACTGCAAAATAAAGCCGTTATTGTTTTATCATTCTGAAAACCCTAGGCACATGGAGTCAATAAGGACATGCTGCATGTTTTTTGGTGTGCTAATTCTAAGGCTTGGGTTACTAGGCATTTCTTTGTTGAATGGGTAAACCAAGTCGTCGGCCCTGCTGTCAAGAAGTACCTTCAGGAGAGTAATTTGCCTTTAAAGTGCTTGCTTTGCTTGGATAATGCTCCCGCTAACCCCTCAGGACTCGAAGATGATATCATCGACCAGTTCAAGTTCATCAGAGTGCTGTATCTTACACCGAACACCACCCCTATCCTCCAGTCCATGGAACTACAAGTTATTTCTAATTTTAAGAAGCTCTACACCCAGCAAATATTTAAGCAGTGCTTTAATGTCACACAAAGCACCAACTTATCTTTGCGTGAGTTTTGGAAGAGCCCTTTCAATATCGTGCACTGCTTAAAGATCATAGATCAGGCTTGAGAGGGAGTAACTCGACGGACACAGAATTCAGCTTGGAAGAAGCCTTGGACTCATGCTGTTTCTCACAGAGATTTTGAAGGTTTTGGCCTCGAGCCTAAACCTGTGCTTGCCGTAGAGGAAGACGTAGAAGAGATTGTATCCCTTGGCAAATCATGGGTCTGGAGGTCAATGAAGATGACATCACCAAACTCATCGAGGAGCATCATGAAGAGCACACCACCGAGGAACTAAAGGAGCTGCCTGCCATGCAGAATGATGAGTTCCAAGCGCAGTCAAGTGAGTTGGAGGACATCGAGGAGGTAGAGCACATCTTAAGTTCGGCTGAAATAAGAGATGTTTGCACATCATCAACACATGGTTGATTTCATTGATAAGCATCACCCACAGAAACTTCAGGTTTACCGTGTAGTTTCGCAATTCAATGATGTATACTTATTCCATTTCAGAAAAATTCTGAAAACCAGTACCAAGCAACTTTCTCTCGATAGTTTTTTAAAAAAATCTACAAAGCGGTCTAGTGATCATGGTGAAAAAAAAAGAAAGTGAAGCAAAGAAAACTGAGATTGAATTGAGTGAAAGTGACGAAAATGAAAAAAAATTTAAAACAAATATAAAATAGAGGAATAAAAAAAATAAATGAGCTAAGTCTGGTTAAAGTTCACGTAGTGTAAATTGGAGTAAGTTACGGTACGTTATCGCAGTCACCATCTCTACTTCCTCGCCGACCGTCCGTCTCCTCCTGCGTAGCAAATCCTACCACTGTGTTGGCCTGTGTCTGAGGTAAAGTGACAATAAAAACCCATTTTTTATTTATTATTTCTTTATAATTTTCTTACATCTCTCTTATATAATGCAATTCTATTATTGTGATGTGTAATTATGTGTAGTAATTTATTAAGGAATTATCATAGGTTTTTGGGCTTTAGAACAAATTATACAAATTACAGTGTATTCTTATGGGAATATCTACTCCAACATACAATTGTATTAAGATACGAAGAAGGTCCGGGAATGAATTAAGATCGTGTGTACAGGATCCACTGTATATCTTATTTTACCTTTGTTCTACAGAGACTGGTAGTTTATAGTGTATATTTCCGGTTTGCATCCAAATGTCTTTGGAGTCCATCACTTTCCTCACCATATCTGCTGTTTTTATTAGCATGTTCCTTTGCACTACTTTTGGTTCTATTTCGACTACTACCTTCTGAAGATTCCCTTTCAATGACTTAGGCATAGTTCCTAGTGCTCCTTGGATTATTGGCCGCACCTTTACCTTCATATTCGATAGCCTTCTTACTTTAATTCAAATGTCCTGATTCATTTCTGTTTTTTCTCTCCCTTTATCTTTCAACCTTGAGACGCACGTTACTGTAACATCTACGAATGATACTTTTTTCGTTGTTTTGTCAATCAGATGGATTTCTGGTCCCTGTGCTTGAATAACCCTGTCCGTTTTCATAGTTTAGTTACAGAGTAGTTAGTCTGATCATGTTTATTATTATTATTATTATTATTATTATTATTATTATTATTATTATTATTAATCACAGAAATACGAAGACAATAAAGATTTTGCTGATTTTTCTCTTGGTTTTGATATCTATACAATCAAAACTATTCTAATTATTTCACGTAATTCTTCTCAAGACAAATGATTCATGTTAGGTCATTTGGCGAACTCGCAGACGCTTCCAAAGCAAAGCTAAGACCATTAATCATCTTGGTAATGTATCACCACCTTTGAGATATAGCATCTTTATGGTTATTTTATTTATTACGTGTGAGGAATAGGTTTTTGAGATATCGAGATACAAATTCTTTTGCATCGATTAGAAAATGTTGAAATCATACATGCTAACATTAAACCATTTCCAGGTTGACAAACCGCATATTACACTGACCCACCCTCCTTTGGAACTGCCTCAAGTCCCCATTATATCTTTTGAGATCATACGGTGGTTAAAGTGAGGAATGGCTTCTGATGCCTAGACTGGAATACTTCCTAGACTCGTAAATTATGGCATCAACACTTTGGATTGGACCTTCCCCACATTTCTATTGTGTCTGCTCACACGTAAAATGGCCTTCTTTGTCATGAAGACCGCAACATTTATCGGTATACTGTAGTTATCTTTCTTGCAACAAAGGTCCTTTTTATGATATTTTATGACCAGCTGACAGATGTAAAAGAAAGATAAGTTATTTTACAACTGCAAGCAGTAAAGCAATAAAAAGGAGATACCAAGTATTTGGCTCCTACGTACCCAAACCGAACGGTGTTACTCAAGTTCCTTTGGTAGTTTCATAGGTTAACATATCTGCAAAAACAGCATTGCTTTTATGCAGAGTTTATTACCTGGGGGATAGAGAAAAATATCATAAAATTCATCCTCACAAATATAGGCATTTAGTGAAAGCCTACATTCGGAAAATAAAAAAAACAAATCGTGCAAAATAACACATACTGACATTATTTTTTTAAATCTGATCCAAGGATTAGCTAATTACCTAATAAAGTGACTTTAATTTTAGTAAATTGCCCTATCACTGTAAAATTATCATTATTTTTATCAGTATTATTATTATTATTATTGTTATTATTATTATTATTATTATTATTATTATTATTATTATTATTGTTGTTATTTTTGTTGTTGTTGCTGTTTATGTTATTATTATTATTATTATTATTATTATTATTATTATTATTATTATTATTATTATTATTATTATTATTATTATTATTATTATTAAAAAGGCCATAGCATTACGTAATAGCACTTCCAGTAATGTGTCAAAATTATACAATTCTCCAATGGGCGAAATATTTATAACAGTTGCTAACTCCACCTGATGTCATTCCAATTTCAGGGAAAGGGAGGTGTGTAAAGACAAAAGGTTGGACTCTTGGTTATATTTCTAAATGAAATAATTTTCATCAATAAGTTATAAAATATTTTAAATTTTGTTAATGTTTAGTTTAACAGTTTTTTGGATATTAAGGAAAAATATTTGATATAAAAAGGATGAATCTTATATATCTGCTCACAAGTAAAGATATTACCGGCACAAAAGTTTATTAAAGCCTATCAAAAACATAGAAAAGAGTTATTGGATTAACGAATACCAGTATCTTCAGTCTAATTTATATATATATATATATATATATATATATATATATATATATATATATATATATATATATATATATATATATATATATATATATATATATATATAAATCTCTGATCTCTTGATACACGAGAAAACTCGGCGTTTCTACTCAACCATGACTATCGTAAATTACATCTTTACGAATATATATGTAAAATTCCACAGTGTGTTTAACTAAGGATATTACAAAGAAGCTCAATATATTTTACATAAAAAGAGGGCTCCATATAAGCATTTCACACTTGTAAACCAAAGGCTATAAAGGAATATAATCATCAATTCTTGAATGTGAGGATTCATTTTTTTTATATTGAGAAAAATTAAAGATTATTTCTTTTCAAAGCAGTTTCATCAAAAGATTTATCATTGGATTAAACTTCCAGCTAGTTTTTTCCAAACAGCCCTTGCAATCATTTATTAAACATACGTTATTACATACATGAATTAATACTCTGTTCCTTTGATAGTCCTAGGATATTTGAATTCAAACTTTTATATTTGAAAATGTTATATACGACCAAAATTATTCCGTCAATACTTTCATATTAGAACATTAAATAGCCAGGGTAACTGTTCTTGACATTCCACACCTGGATTGAACATTGGAATTTTATAAAGACATGCGTATCCTCAAGTCAGGTTTCCAACCAACAGTAGACTTTTAATGCGTGGGAAATTTGTAGCATTAATAATATATTTGCAGAATTGTTTACCAAAGACTAAGTTTGTTCATGAGCATAGCAAGTGTAAAGTTAATGTTATTGGAGTCTTATCAAATAAATTTCCAGTGAATAGCAGAGTACTCCAAGGGAATGTGTTGTCACCTATGTTGTTTATCCTACTCGTGGATTTTGTAATTCATAGAACAGTTATAGATGATTGACAAGGATTGGACTGCATTGGTGATAGGATTTTAGCTGACTTAGAGTATGCTGAAGATTCTTCTCTTGATCACAAAGCACCTTAGGAATTGCAATGCTTGCTTACCAAAATGGATGAAATTTCACACGAGGTTAGGCTGAAGGTAAATAGAATAAAGACAGATGATGAGAACGGAGTATACATTCGAAGATGAAATATCATTGAAAGGAGGTGAATTAAGGAGGTAGAATCATTAAAGTATTCAGGAAACTATGATTTCCAATACAGGATATCTAGAATTGGAGTTTAAGTGAAAGATTGAAAAAAGCAAAACAGACAATGGCTAGGTTAAGTAAAATTTGAAAATCCAATTGCATGAAATTACACATAAAAGTCACACTATATATCCATTTAGTGAGATCGGTGTTACTCTATGAAGATTAATCATGGTGTGACAATGAAATAGTCTCCAATAGATTTAGTAGATATGTGAACAAAACCCTCAGAAAGATATTGGAAATTATATGGCAGGAAAGGAGTAGAAATGACACTATAAACGAGATTACTCGAGTGCCATATGTGGACGAGATCATAATGAGGGGTAGATGGAGATGGTTTTAGCATGCTCTTTGCATTCCCATAGAGAGATTACATCACAAGCTAGTTATAACTCAAAAAGCTATGGAAAAAAATATGATGAGAAAGCCCCTAAGAGACGGAAAAGGGGAAACAAGAATAGGAGAGCAAACTAAAGTAGAGGATATTCTAACAACATGTAAGAAAAGATACTGGAGATAGGCAGGACAGATTAGGTGAATGAAAAATGATAGATAAACATTAGGAATAACAGGATGGGTCCCTATAAATTACAAAAGAAGCAGTAGAAAGAACTGGCATAGAAAGACCATAAACACGGTATCGGAAGGATATGTATGAGGGCATTGTCATGCAGTGGACTATTTATGGCTTATGATGATATATATATATATATATATATATATATATATATCAAATAAGCCATATATATTTTTGATACATTAATGTCTGGATTCTCTTAACGACCTCGGGATCAGAGCCCCAGGCGAAATCACACAAAGACAAGAGCTTGGCTCCGGCCGGGAATCGAACCCTGGTCGGCAAGCTTGTACAGACAGTGACTAACCCACTTGGCCACGAAGAAAGATAAAAGTCAATGACAATTCTTCTGTACTTATACCTGTCGAATTCAGGTATTTTGTACTTAGAATAGAAATCAACCCATCTTCACCATCGTAGCTAATTGGTAGTTTGTTACTTGGCATTCAATTTATGATAAATTTTGCACATTTTTACGTGTTTTTCATATTCAAATAAGACATATATATTTTTGATACATTAATGTCTGGATTCTCTTAACGACCTCGGGATCAGAGTCCCAGGCGAAATCACACATAGACAAGAGCTTGGCTCCGGCCGGGAATCGAACCCTGGTCGGCAAGCTTGTACAGACAGTGACTAACCCACTTGGCCACGAAGAAAGATAAAAGTCAAAGACAATTCTTCTGGACTTATACCTGTCGAATTCAGGTATTTTGTACTTAGAATTGAAATCAACCCATCTTCACCATCGTAGCTAATTGGTAGTTTGTTACTTGGCATTCAATTTATGATAAATTTTGCACATTTTTACGTGTTTTTCATATTCAAATAAGCCATATATATTTTTGATACATTAATGTCTGGATTCTCTTAACGACCTCGGGATCAGAGCCCCAGGCGAAATCACACAAAGAAAAGAGCTTGGCTCCGGCCGGGAATCGAACCCTGGTCGGCAAGCTTGTACAGACAGTGACTAACCCACTTGGCCACGAAGAAAGATAAAAGTCAATGACAATTCTTCTGTACTTATACCTGTCGAATTCAGGTATTTTGTACTTAGAATTGAAATCAACCCATCTTCACCATCGTAGCTAATTGGTAGTTTGTTACTTGGCATTCAATTTTTGATAAATTTTGCACATTTTTACGTGTTTTTCATATTTAAATATGCCAAATATATTTTTGATACATTAATGTCTGGATTCTCTTAACGACCTCGAGATCAGAGCCCCAGGCGAAATCACACAAAGACAAGAGCTTGGCTCCGGCCGGGAATCGAACCCTGGTCGGTAAGCTTGTACAGACAGTGACTAACCCACTTGGCCACGAAGAAAGATAAAAGTCAATGACAATTCTTCTGTACTTATACCTGTCGAATTCAGGTATTTTGTACTTAGAATTGAAATCAACCCATCTTCACCATCGTAGCTAATTGGTAGTTTGTTACTTGGCATTCAATTTATGATAAATTTTGCACATTTTTACGTGTTTTTCATATTCAAATAAGCCATATATATTTTTGATACATTAATGTCTGGATTCTCTTAACGACCTCGGGATCAGAGCCCCAGGCGAAATCACACAAAGACAAGAGCTTGGCTCCGGCCGGGAATCGAAAGGAAACAAGGAAAAATTCTCCTATATACAGTAAACTATATACACTTTAACAAAAAAAGAGGAAGAGAAATAAGATAGAATAGTGTGCCCGAGTGTACCCTCAAGCAAGAGAACTCTAACCCATGGCAGTGGAAGACCATGGTACAGAGGCTATGGCACTACCCAAACCTAGAGAACAATGGTTTGATTTTGGAGTGTCCTTCTCCGAGAAGAGCTGCTTACCATAGCTAAAGAGTTCCTTCTGAACAATTACAGTGCAGTAATCCCTTGGGTGAAGAAGAATTGTTTGGTAATCTTAGTGTTGTTAGGTGTATGAGGACAGAGAGGAATATGTAAGGAATATGCCAGACTATTCGGTGTGCATGTGTAGGCAAATGGGAAAATGAACCATAACCAGAGAGAAGGATCAATGTAATACTGTCTGGCTATTCAAAAAACCCCATATCTCTCTAGCGGTAGTATTTCAACAGGTGGCTGGTGTCCTGGCCAACCTACTACCTACTTCTTGAAAAAGTCTCTGGCAGCAGGGTGACGGATTGGGTTTAAGGAGATAGACAAGCTCTCTCTTCATCTTATACCCTCGATGCCTGCCGGATGATCTTACTAGAATTAGTATAAACCAGCAGGGGTCACTTGCTTACTTGGATAGGAACTGCACATCACAAGAAACTGGCTATCCTTTGATGAATCTAGCCAATGAGTTGTCTATGGATATAGTCAGTCTATGGAAAGCAAAAAGGACAGAAAGTCCCTCAGCCCCAGGCGTAGCAGTGTGCTAAGAATCTCCCGGTTTATAAATACTAAAGAAAAATTGAAAATTTGTATTGGAATGTCAGAACCATGAATCAGATGTAAAAGTTACAGCATGTGGAAAATGAATTTATGAACGGGATTGGTAAGGAAATCTTAGAGCAAGGCAATATATATATATATATATATATATATATATATATATATATATATATATATATATATATATATATATATATGTATATATATATATATATATATATATATATATATATATATATATATATATATATATATATATATATATATATATATATATATATATATATATATATATATATAGGAAGAACTGATAGAGCAGGAAGAGAAGTGGTTTGAATGATGACGACAATAAGAGCAGAAAAGGCATTAACCGTGTGGAGAGTTGTAAATAGCAGATTGTTGTTTGCAGTTTAAATAAAAGGGATTTAATGAAAATGAAAATGAGAATGAAGCCCATTCTATAAGTTTCTTCTCAGCCGACAATCTTGTTATTGGAGATACTCTTTTCCTGCACAAAAACATCCACAAATATACATGGACTTCATCATGTGGCAATTACGAAAATCAAATAGATCACACTGCCATTAATAAAGAGATAATGGGGGCTCTAAGGAATGTGAGAAGCTATACAGGTGCAGATATTGGTAGTGAATACCAGCCACTCATTTCCACACTGAAATAAAACTAAAAGCACCCAACAGAAATGTAGATAGAATACCTATGGTTGATAGAACTAACCTTCTAGAAGATGAGCACAGAGAAACCACTGCAATTGAATGTAGGAATCGATTTGCTGTCTTAGAGACATTAATGGAAGTGCAAATAATTAACGAAGAATAGTGTGATATTAAGAACATATATCTGTCAGTTGGTAGTGAAGTTTTAGTACATGTAGTTACAAGGAGAAAGCCATGGCCATCAAATGATACTTGATATACAAAAAAAAGGAAACAGACAGAAATTGATTTTTGAAAGCTTTAGGAAGTATTGAATATTACAAGGTAGAGCATGCTAAATATACAAGTATTGATATTGAGGTGAAAAGAGCAGCTAGGAATGACTGGAGAGAATATTTACACAGTAAAGCAGATAAGGCTGGAAAAGCTAGGAATTAAGGGAGTGGCTATGGGATAAGAATTGATTATAGAATTATTAATGAAATCTCGACTGGGGAAAATAAGAAGAACCATATACCCATAAAAAAGAGAGATGGATCTGTTGTAACAACCCAGGATGAAGAAAGGCAACGTTAGTTGGAACACTTTAGTAAGGTCATGAATAGGAGATATGAAGTGAATAATTTGATTGATATACCTGAACATGAGGAAGATCTTGATGTGCCCATGAATGAATTCAGTGTTTTTGAAGTCGAAGCTATTCTTAAAAAAGTCAGGAGTTAGAAAGCCCCGAGATACGACGAAATAACTGCTGAGATGATATT
>NC_090747.1:33246636-33249136 GCF_036898095.1 Palaemon carinicauda | reverse complement strand
AGTTTCCATTGTAAAGGCTGGCATTTCTACTAAGCATGGCAGAGCCTCCCTTTGGGTGAGATAGTTGGCAGTAGTTTCAACAGATAGTTGAAGAAAGTACTGCAAAAGTAGCAATATTGAAACCAGTGTGGAACACCCAGTTTACATGAGAAATTGGGACGTTTCTAGAAAACCTTGGCATCCTCTTTCAGCAAACATACTCTCCCCATATCATCCATCATCTTACATGGATATTTGATTATCTACCTCCCTAATATATGACGTATCTAAGCAATTACCATGCATTTAAATGGTATAACATATTATAGCACTTAAATAAAAACACAAATGCCTTAACTGGACATCTGTGTTGACTAATTTTTGTTTTCAAAGTCTGCCATCGAGTGAATCAAAATGAAATTGAAGTTCCGCCCCTCTGCATTATAACTTCATTGGGGAAAGGAAATTCGAATGAGATTATTTGATTGGTTGATGTCATTTCCTTTCTGGCATATTAGGGCCTTGATGTGCAATGGTGAAGAAGAGACTGGATAATTGTTCTTAGATTTAATTGATATTGTTAGGAATGTATTTGCATTCACTCTCTCGGTATTTACAAACTTCCTTCAATTTCTACTATGGTTAAAGAAACAGTATATATATTTATGATTATGTATTTCACTATAAAAATGTTTCGATATTACTTTTCCATTATCAATTGGTTACTATTTAACATATGCTTTACAATACATTGTATATATGAGAAATAAGGTGAAATTACAATAAGGTATTTCCAAATCTATATTTTAAAGGTTATTTGAAGAAGAAAATTAGAGAGGGGTAAAACAGAGAGGTTTTGAAGATGCAAAAAGAAAATCACAGAGTATACCCTTGAAGACAAACAGCAGGATGATCACTTCATGTCAACGGTAAACAGAAAATCAACTGACCTAGGAAGATGTCTGAAGACAAAAGGTGAATAGTGCGAAGCTTACTAAAAGTCAGTAGTAAGTGTTTATTTCAAAATAACATTCAATTTCAGCAAATCTTTGAAAGACGTACTGGACAGAATTCGATTATTGCTAACCAACATCGGATAACCAGACACCGTGAAAGGAGACGCTATAACAATTAAATCCAACTATATTCAACAGCGATAATTACAAAAGCTATTATGATAAACTATTCATCTACCCTCTCCTTAGTTTTGACTTTTTCTCTGTTCTTTTCTTGGACACGTTTTAAAATAACTGTTATTTACAAGTTAGAAAGTAAAAAAGACCTCCACCATCATTTACATATCTAATCTTTTATTCGATTTATATCACTCCACTTTGCATTCTTAATACTGTCTATTTCTTTGTATAGCAATACGAATATTAGATGATAATTCATAATAAATTAGACAATATTCGACAGCTGTGAAGTATTTTATCAATCCCCTTTAAACTTATTTTTCTTTCATTCATAAGTTATATATTTTAATGTTTTACTCTTCACTTGATAATCCAATTAATAAAAAGGTATACAACACGTTCAATACATATATAGACCAGCATATCATTAAGATGTTGCATAAACCAGATCAGTAACTTCAAAACAGCATGATCGTTCTTGAACCACAGTATTATTAAGTAAAAAATAAAAAATGTAAAACCAATCAAAATGCCGAAATTACGAGCAATCCCTTTCTCTGGAATCCGTTTCCTAGAGAGAGAGAGAGAGAGAGAGAGAGAGAGAGAGAGAGAGAGAGAGAGAGAGAGAGTGGCTTCATTGATAATCCATTACTTATAGGCCTTCCCATTCAGCAGTTCGAGAAAATCAAACCACTAGGCAGTAATTTAATGATTGGATGGTTAACTGGTGTATCAATAGGGTATTGGGTCATCAGTTTATCTAAATCTTGAAAATCCTTTCGGAAATCAATTGCATTTAACGTCCTGCTTTTCCAACTAGGATTGTAGCTTAGCAAGTAATAATAATAATAATAATAATAATAATAATAATAATAATAATAATAATAATAATAATAATAATGTGTTGTTTGCCTTACACGAATAGGAAGAAATATATTTTTCTGTGATTTCGCTGCTTAAATTTTAATGATTTTTCTTTTATTTAATTTATTTGTTAAATTTTTTTGCTCATCAGTAATGAAGGGTTTACGTAATAATATTTGGCAATAAAGGCCTTCTTGATTTTTGGAAACTGTGATGAGATGATATGAGAGACAAGTGGGGCTTAGGAATATTTTCAGAGATTATACTACTTGAATTTTAGTGATTTTTTTTTATTATTATTATTTATTTGTATTATTTATTGTTGTTTTCACTGTTTACCAATAATAGACTGTTTGTACATGATTATATCGATCATTCCACAGTTTAATAGTGTTGGCGTGAATAGTAAATATCTTTTTTTTTTTTACGATTGTTTGATGAAACAACTATTTCTTGCTTAAAATATTGGCTTTTTTAATTATTTCATTTATTTATCTAAATTCCACCATTTTTTTTATTTG
>NC_090747.1:33229136-33231636 GCF_036898095.1 Palaemon carinicauda | reverse complement strand
GTGTGTTCGTACTTAATTTCCCTGGGGGCCCAAACGACGTAAATGATAAACTTGCAAAATTACATAACCAACTTTACGAACAAAGAGATTGGGACGTGAATGGGGAAGTAGAGGAGGAAAAATAATTTCATTTGTATAATCGTAACTTTTAATTAGTTTTACATTCATAACAAATATCTTGATTAAGTATTATGAGGCAGCTTCAAAATACGTTTTGCTCCGAAAAATATTGCTGGATGAGTTTCTGTAAAACATGTTATATCGATTAGAGGAGCCAACTATCGGACTGTGTAACTCAAACATCTATTTGAAATTATATTCGAAATAATATAGTAATTGGAACAGTTTTCATAGGTGTGAATGTTACTGGAATTAATATGTAAACTGGAACCATGTCTTTGTAGATTTATTTTACGTATTGAATTAAAACCATCGGAAATATAACGTAAATTACAACCATGAAAAGCTGAAAATCTGATCGTTCCACCGTTTGCGTGTAATATAAAGATCATATATTTTAATGTTTCGTTAACCTCTCCTGCACATATTCCTACTTCTCTTTCACTCGAGAGGTCTTCAGAACTTCGTTCCTACAGTTTGAATAATAACTGAGGTTTATATGCATGTACAATTCTTTATTATTCTCTATATAGCTTTTTTCTAATTTCGCATACCGCATTATAACCAGTATTAACTAAAACTAAATAGGAAATATATTAGATTGTAAATGAACCCTATTATATATCTACTAAATTCAAATTAATAAAGCAGTAAATGAAAGTACTGAAAAAGACTATATACCAATAAATGTAATATTAGACATAAGTATCAAGAGTATTAGATTAAAATATATATTAAATACATCACAACACAAATATGGACTAACATTTAGTATTAAAACCCTGAAATAAAAATTCATCAAATTACTAAGTGAATATATTTGTTTCTGCAT
Organism: Palaemon carinicauda; assembly: GCF_036898095.1. NCBI lineage: Eukaryota > Metazoa > Arthropoda > Malacostraca > Decapoda > Palaemonidae > Palaemon > Palaemon carinicauda. The sequence continues at coordinate 33,230,684 of NC_090747.1, read as the reverse complement.
GTACCCTTTTCAGTTAATATTCAAACAATGATGAAATGATCTTTATTTAATACAAAAGCCAGAGACTTGAAGATAAAAGATTTTCTGAAATGTTCCCTTGGCCAATAAGTCTTATTTGTGTGGCCATAAGAGAACCAATTTAGAAGCGAAGAATCAGCATCTAACATTCTCCCGCAACAGAACAAAACTCTTCTCATGACGGAAATAGTGATACTTTCCATGAAGGAGAATAGTTTTGCAATAGGGTTTTCAGTTGGAAATAAAGATGTTCTGTAGAACAATTGATAACAAAATAAATATGTGATTGCTATAGAAAAGTAGGTGTTGAAAGTCATGCTACAAATATCAGAGGATACGTTCGAAATTCGCTAATTGGCAACTACAACACATCGATCAAACACTTATTTTTTGCATTCAAAGCTCTATTACCAAAATATATTTAACATATGGTGGACACATATCATCATGAGATTTATAACAATCATAAGAAAAAAAAATGGTAATAGTAATGATTTATAAGAATAATAATTAATTCAAACTATAGAAATTTTAAATTTTGATTCAGCATAGGATTACCAACATTTCCTATGTATATTTCGAGCACTGTGATAAAATATATTGAATATCATAGTGTATTATCAATTATTTTAGGGAAGATACATAAAGCCGTTCTATCATCAATAGAATATAAAGGAAAAATCTCCGAAGCTAGGAAAATAATCAACCTTGAAAGCAACTAGATTTTGGTGTAGTTGGCAATTCAGATATAAGCATTAAGGAACCAACTATTCGGACTCTATTTTTAGCTTTGGCTTCAGTTTCGACAAAGGACTCAAACGTATCATAATTTACCCAACTTATGAATTAATAGCCTTGCCCTAATAGTGGCGGAGGTATACCCTAATATTTCAACACCAGACAGTGCCTACTAGGGCAGTGGCCATGAACATAGTGCCCAAGTATCAGTTGTAGTCACAGCCTTCGGAGAAAATTGATCTTTGAGGGAATAACATATTGGAAGTAGAATTCCTTCCAGGATGTCTCCTGTGAAGTTGCCAATTATTATGATTTATTCCACTTTTTGTCAGTTTTTTTTTTTTTTTGATGTGATAATAAGTATCAGTGACTAACTTTAAAACCACAGAAGGTATTTCCTAGTGAATGGTCAATGTTAGTTGCGATAATTGTTTATTAAAAAAGAAAAGTATTTCCACGTGGAAACATCAGCAGCTCTCAAAATGAAATAAAATATTTGAAGTAGGATCCACGTGCAATAGAATTGATTTATTGTGATGTGTAAACAGTTTTTCCATTATTATAGTTTTATATCGAAAGATGTTATGATTTCTTTCGATGAAACACAGATACGTTTAGCCCCTAATACAATGAAAAATAAATAAGACACAAATTGGTATAACCAAAAAAAAAAAAAAAATGAAACCCCAATTATAAGCGCATTTAATATTTCCTAAATGGATAAGTCTATTTAAGTAGTCAAGGAAATATATTTTTCAGCTGGTTACTCAATAAATTGGGTTGTTTTGGATA
>NC_090747.1:33209136-33221636 GCF_036898095.1 Palaemon carinicauda | reverse complement strand
TTAGAAGATAAGACGAAAAGTAGCTAGCAATGCCTAACACTTGGCCTTAATTACACTTTCATCGATTTTTTACACAAGTCTTTTAATGTACCATCTTGGTGCCACACTTTCAGTGACGTCTTGGAATCCGAAGTCATCGTGGCAGGTTTTACCTGAACTTCAGCCACCCATTTGCTACGGTTTCAAGCCTAAAGCTTCCATACCAGTATCTTCTCAGCAGCTATAAAAAAAAAAAAACATTCCTTAGCTTCTTAAACCCTTTCTAGTAATGTTTGAATTGATTTGATTTAACAGTTAAAGTAACCGAAATAACGTTGATTTTCCTTTCAAGTATGTGAATTAAGCTTTTGTGTTTTTTGTTAGTTTTTTTTTTATATTCAATTCCCATTATTTATAAGGTTGTTATCGTAAGATTTTACTTTAGCTATTGAAAAAGAAAACCTGCAACGTTTTTAAGATCGTAACAGTGCTGTTGTACCAGATTTATTCATTTATTTGATTTATATTTTATCCTCTTGCTAACTATAAAGAGTGGCCAGTAAAACTGGTAAAAAGGGAAGAGAAAGATACAGATATAGGCAGAGAAGTATGTTCATATGTTATTGTACTAATCATGTATTGTCAGGTAATGGAATTTATATAAAAGAGAATATTCTATACGTTGATTATCATTACGAAACCACGACTGACCCCAGGTCATTTCCTATGTTATGTTTTGAATTACACCCAGAATTTAAAAGAAAATATTATTCTTAATTACTCTATTTGCATAATCAAACTACATATAAAATTTAAAAAAATACGCCCAAAATTTGGTAAAGCCAAATAAAAAAGTAGATGTCGAGGAAAATTTGCACTGATCCATAGGTAAGGATTAGATTGATATATGTGCGTGTATTCATACCCTTTTTGAGTAGAGATACCTCAAAGTGGTGAAAGGGTTTGTGCATTGCCATGATCAGCAAAGCTGTAATTGTCAGAAACGCCCATACTGGGTTGGATTGCTGTTAGCGTTCAGACAAAAGTCTTCCACCATCACTATATATATATATATATATATATATATATATATATATATATATATATATATATATATATATATATATATATATATATATATATATATATATATACGCACACACACACACACACACACACACACATATATATATATATATATATATATATATATATATATATATATTTCTACCTCATACTTGGGATCGAACGCTAGCCCCTTCTAATGAAAGGCCAGGTCGAAACCAACCATGTCACGAGAGCCCATAAAAGAAACTGGAACCTGACGCTAACAGCTTTTTTGTTGACCAGGCGGACATGAGTCTTTTTATAGTTTATTTATGACATATTTGTTTTTGATGCTGTTAATAGTTTATATATGACATGTCTGTTTTGACGTTGTTACTGTTTTTAGAATGATTTATTGTTAATTTGTTCTCTTCATTTATTTATTTCCTTATTTCCTTTCCTCACTGGGCTATTTTTCCCTGTTGGAGCCCCTGGGCTTATAGCATCTTGCTTTTCCAACTAGGGTTGTAGCTTGGATAGTAATAATAATAATAATAATAATACTTTTTTTCCTCTTCATTTAACGAAGGCAAATAAAAAAGTAATGAATATAATATTCATTTCAAAGTTCATATTTTTAAAATCAGTATCTACACATAAAACATTTTTCATCGTAGTTTCTTTATTTTTTTTTTTTTAAGAATAAATTTTTGGTTATGGACAATAAATAGAAGCTTAACAAACGAATGAAGGAAAGATCAAGCAGCCTTATTACAAGAAGATATGAATTATATAATAACAAATGAAAAAAGACTATAGTTATTAATAGGCAATATTAATAGTCAAGAATTCAAATTTCATTTTTAAATAGTGAAATAATATTGATACTAATCTTAATCTTAACAAAGATATTCATGTATAAAAAGGATTTGCTCAAAACACAAAACACTACCTTAATTTTTATGGTGAGAGGATTTAATATAAAATATATACTTGCAAAAAGAATAAGTTTACATTTGTTCTGGCTCCACACCAGAGCAGAGGCCAAAAGTGACCACATTGACCAGCTTACGTCCCAGAAGTGAATCCACGTAATAGAAATCCTGTATGCAGATATGGGTCACCAAAGCGTCACCTCCCTATCAAGGTATATACAGTAGAATGCCCTGATAGTAAACACTTCTTGTTGTTACCTGTTATGACGGCCAGTCAGGGGAGTGCTCTCAGATTTTCCTCTGTCATAAACTTATTTTACATGACCGTGTGTGTTAGGATGGGCCATTTGCAGAGATAGAAATAGCCATAGGTGTTGCCGAGTTGTATTTTATAGATACATTTAGCTTTTTTAATTTTTGAATTGCTATCAGTTTTCGATATATGTTGTGGATAATACATAAATTATTGTTTACACCTTAACAAGTCTATGATTATTTTTTCTATTATCTATGAATGATGTGATACGTTGCGTAAAAAGATAATATCCTAATCTAGCTGATTTGGATTAACTTACAGTATAGCAGCCGAAGATTTTCTAAATTAATTTTTAATAATTACTCTATAATTTATATTGAAATTATTTGTTGTTTTTAAGCATACTGAATAAAAGTTTTAGTTAGGTAAGTTGGTTTCTTTAAAAATATATGAAATTAAATGATCAAATTTAATCAGAATCGATATAGCTTTACTTTTCTCCTAATAAACTGATGGTTAAAGTTACTGCCTTGATATTTATCTATGCTACTGATTCCAAAGTCAAGTGAAATCTAAATATACCCAGAAAAATTCTTATAAATTCTAATGATTCTCTCTCTCTCTCTCTCTCTCTCTCTCTCTCTCTCTCTCTCTCTCTCTCTCTCTCTCTCTCTCTCTCTCTCTCTCTCTCTCTCTCTCTCTCTCTCTTTTAACACACCTATGAAATTAATAACAGATATGTGAAATAAAAATGTCATGAATTATATAGTCTAAAGTAATAATCGTGAACCCTTCAGAAATGAATTAACAATAAATGAGATCACCTATAAGCAAATGAATTTACTATGGAATTGATATTACCACTCACTCAATAAAAAATCTGGAATAGATACTTAAATTTTAACTGGGAATCTGTTTATAGATTATTATGAACTACTGTAAAACATAAGATCAACATTGCAGACAATAAACTTATAATAGAGGCTTGTTGAATGAAGGGTGATTAAAAGCTAATAAACTTATTTTGGCGCTTTTAATTATTTGTGTAATATTTATCATTTACATTTAGCATATAGCTAGAATAAAAGTAAGCCTTATATATAACCATTGGTGAAATGTAAAATTTGTAAAATTTAATATTTGCTCCAAAATATTTTTTTTTTTTTTAAATTTCCCTTTGATTTTTAATGATTTCCTATATCTTTGTTGAATTTTGGGTATTAATATAAACGTATTTCAATCACTCAATAGTTATATGGAATACTTTAACATAAATTTTTTTAAATGGAAGTAGTAATCTAATATACAAAATGACTTACTAGAAAAGGAGCACTAGATATATTTTAAAGAAAATATCATTAATTAAATATTAAACGGCATAAAATGTACTAGGTAGTTTGACATTTAGGCAATATCCATCGGGAAAAAAATATATAAATACCTACGAGTTGCATGAAAAACAGATCAAGTATGATTTTTGAAATGCTACAAAAAATTTCAAAATAATATTAGATCTCATTATAAAAGTTCCAGACAAGATCATCATAGACCATAATTATAAGGAATAAGCTTATTTATTTTTGGATTTTATTTTGTTTGTATTGAGATACCTCTAATTATGAGAAAGTTCAAGCTATAAATGAGATGAGGAAACATAGTATTTTGTGTAAATATCCAGATACATCAGATCACTTAATGATTTTCAAACGGCAATCACTAAATTTCGGTATCAAAATATCATATCCTTTATTTATCTGCATTTGTGGACCCTCCACGTCATAGTATATATTAAGAAACTTTTTTTTCTAAGACTTACATTAAAGGTTAATAAACAACAAAACGGAATATAAAACGTTTTAAAAATGTCAAAATATTAAATAAGCAAATGTGATATAAAGAAATTAAATATGAAACAAAATTACTCCTCATATTTGAACTCTTTAAAGGCTTAAAGGCTGGTCATGAATGGCCTAGGAAAGGTGCAGTGATATTGCCGTATCAAACAGGACAATGCCCTAAGACTGACTTATTTTATTATTATTATCATTACTATTATTATTATTATTATTATTATTATTATTATTATTTTCCAAGCTACAACTCTAGTTGGAAAAGCAGGATGCTATAAGCCTAGGGGCTCCAACAAGAAAAATAGCCCAGTGAGGGCATGAAACAAGGAGAAGATAAAATACTTCAAGAACTGTAACAACATCAAAATAAATATCTCCTATATAAGCCCTAAAAACGTCAACGAAACAAGACGAAGAGAAATAAGATAGAATATTCTGCCCGATTGTACCCTCAAGCAAGAGATCTCTAACCCAATACTGTGGAAGACCAAGTTAACAGAGGCTATTGCATTATCCAAGACTTGAGAACAATGGTTTGACTTTTGAGTGTTCGTCTCCTAGAAGAGCTGCTTACCATACCTAATGAGTCTCTTTTACTCTTACCAAGAGGAAAGTAGCCACTGAACAATTACCGTGCAGTAGTTAAGGGTTCTCTCCAGGTTGAGGGGGTGAATTTTCCCAATTGTTTTTTTCTTTGCTAAAAGTCTTCCTTTTACTTATCAGAAGGCCGTGATATGTGTAGAATTCATCTCCAGCCTCTATAATGCCCCCCCCCCCCCCTGGTCATCAACGCCCCCCTTATGTTAATAGAAAAAATACGAAATATCATTAGTAATTTTCTAATTTTTATAGGTTACCCCTTTAAAACTGTTCAAAAACGTTTTCTCATATCAGTGACTTCAAAGAAAATGGGCTCAGGGGAGACTATGATTTTATATCCAATATTTTCGTCATCAGACAAAAATCGTAATTTCTCGTTTTTTCTTTTTCGGGAGAGGGGTGTATTTCTTTGCTTGTCCTGCTCTTATGCCTTAAGTAATATAATATTTAGATGTTTTAGGCCATTAAGTGACATAATACCTAGAAAAACACAGAAGGTTTTTTCCCTAAATCGAAATTTTAATTTTTGGTGAATATTTATTTCTAGGTATCCCTCCATCACCAGCCGGGGTTTCACTAAAGTTAATGCTCGTTTTTTTCTTTCTGTGTGCTTATTTACTGTTCGATTTTGATAAAACTTTGTCTGCTTGTTCCATATGGATAAACAAACATAATGACAGAGCGAATTTCAATTCAAGACATTAGTTTCTCACTGGTCACCAAACAACTTTTAAGTCGCTAGCTCCAATTTTCACATTTTTATTCATAAAATCCTTTATTTTCCCTGTAGGATGATAAAACTTACAGAGGATATGCCTTATTATAGTGCTAATAATGCCTCAAAATTTCATTAGCGTGTCTTGATTAGTGTATTTTTGGGAAATATTTTTACAATTAGCACCCTCTCAACCTGGAGAGAATTGTCATCAAAGAGGGAACAAAATTAGTTAGATATATCAGAGGTACAATTACTTTTAGTCAAGTTATCCGTTTATTCAAAACTTCAAACAAATAAAAAAAAAAGTGATTTTTCCTAAATTGGAGTTTCTCCAATACCCAAACAATCCTGCTTGTTCCATGAAACCCTATTTTTCTGCAAAATGGGAAACATTACACCAAGTACTCATTTTCAAATCATGAATAATTCAAATAGGAATAAACTCTACAAAAGCCTTTTACAACTGGGGATGCATTGCAGAAGAAATATTACCAACATATCTCCTTATTAGGAAGGCATGAAAAAATGGTGGACTGATATTTCAAAATAAATCTTGTTGATCCTTTGCAGCAAACCTGACGTTGGCTTCATGTAAATTTCATGACAAATCGCATTGAGTCTCCTGCAGTGGATTTGTGTCTCCTGAATCATAAAATTCTGTCCATGATTCAGTCTCCTTCCATTAAAGCAAAAATTTTAGTCTCTTCAGTATAATCAAAACCAGTGAAAGTTTATTTGAAAGTTATCATTATATTTTAATTTGCTTACACAGAGAAGGAATTAAAACAAAAATGTTCATGTATGATCTTATGATTAAATATTAAATACTTTGGTGATGCTTTTCTCCTTCTCGTTACTATTAGTATATATATATATATATATATATATATATATATATATATATATATATATATATATATATATATATATATATATATATATATATATATATATTGGGTGTGTGAGTAAATGAATTTATATAAAGTTATAATATTAGAATGGTACAATAAACTGTTTATATTATATAAGACTGGTTTTAATGTTTTGTGGTATATTGGACGTATTTCATAACGATTCCTGGTGGAAACCCATATTCATTGTGTTATGGTGGGTCGACTGCCATAGCTGAAAAGTTATGGTTTTGCGCTAGGTATCGTCATCAATTAATTTCGAAACACCTTAACATGGTGTACTTCCTAATTTTTTTGATATTTAAATTGATTTTTTTAAGCTATGTTTTTGTCAGTTATAAAAAAAAAAGTCATTGTAAGAAAATAACAGTTACAATAATCAAAACATAATGTCAACAATAAAACACTATCAATCATGGAGCTTTTTTTTGCCAGGGCTTCCAGACGCATAGAAAACGGAAGTTTCCATCCCATTTTCCATTGAGTTATTCGTAACAGTGTTCATCGTATTATAAATACTTCCATACCTAATTGAGATCATGATTGATTATAGCTCGCTGTAAGTTCGCTTCGCTCGCGATTAAACATTATCTCATTGTTCATATGCTCTGGCAAGCCAACTGTTAGGTACAAGCGTTAGCCTCATGGGTAAGTATTTTGACGTTAAATATCAATTGCCCAAAATTGAAGGGCTGAATACACACTCAAAAGAAGGAGTGATATGCAGTTTCATGCTCCAGCATATGCTCGAACATGGACTTTGCTTCCATTTCCATTGATCTGACTAATATATCGAACCCACTTTTCTACCCTAAGCTTTTAGTGATAACATGATCAATAAAATAAGAGCTATAATTATATGGTCTATTCCAATACTGAAAATAAATACTTGGCAATAAATACTTGGCATGCTCTACCTTGTAATTTGCATTACTTCTGAGAAAACTTTCTACAGTAAATTTCTGTATTTGTCTCCTTTTTATTGTATCCCAAGTACCATTTTAATATCCAGGGCATTCTCCCTATAACTGGATATCCTAAAATTTAAGTACCATCTCACGAATATGTTTTTTAATATCACATCATTCTTCATTAATGGACTGCTCTTCAAACTAAGAGTATCTCAGAGGGCAAATTGGTCCCTACATTTAATTACAAATGTTTATCGGTGCACATCTCCTAGAAGGCAAATTGTATCAATGCTATAATTTACTATCTGCCTTTTTGTTGGGTGCTTCCAGTTTTAATTTCCCAGAGGAAACGTGGAACTGGTGATCATTTCCATTGTCTACAACTCTATAGTTTCACACACTGCTCAGAGTTCTCCTTTTCTCTTTATTAATGTTTGTGATCTAATAGATTTTTTAACTGCCATATGGTGAAGTCCATGTATATTTGTTGATGTCCTTGTGGTAGAAAGAAGTACCACGAATGACAAGATTAAACAAGAACCTAAAAAACTGGCTCCATTACATTTGCAACTTCACCGAGACCCTCACATGCTAAATAAGTTTATTATTCCTTCCAATTTTAGCATTGAAATCACTAATCAAAATTCACCTCTCTCTCTCTCTCTCTCTCTCTCTCTCTCTCTCTCTCTCTCTCTCTCTCTCTCTCTCTCTCTCTCTCTCTCTCTCCAATTAAACCTTACAGTTCTTCATAAAACTCATCTTTCCTTTCTTCAGGAGCATCATTTGCTTCTGGATAACAAACAATAATATTCATATTGCACTGCTTTGATCTATATAAATATATATATATATATATATATATATATATATATATATATATATATATATATATATATATATATATATATATATATATATATATATATACATATATATATATATATATATATATATATATATATATATATATATATATGTGTGTATATATATATATATATATATATATATATATATATATATATATATATATATGTGTATATATATATATATATATATATATATATATATATATATATATATATATATATATATATATATATACTATGATATGTCTCACTTCTGGAACGACCATAATTGATAGTTTTTTCTCTTTCGAATTAATCAAAACTACAGTTCTAATTCATGATGATATATCATGATAATTTATTCATTAACTAAAACTATCCCTCTAAAGAGCTGGAGGGAAACCAGAAAAGATATCATACACAGCTATACCTGGCTCTGTTTTCGGCTCATTTTCATATAAAAACAAACACGAAGAATTGCATTGCAAACACTTATCCAAGCCCGTGAATCCCATTCAACCTGTGTGTACCTACAAGCCCAAACTTTTATTTTTTGACATATGCTTGCTTGTGTTACTTCATGTAACAGTGAGTATAAATCCAATTGTATATGATTTCATACACCTCTTAAGTTTATTTCTTTTTTCATCCTCATGAGTCTGTTTATTATATTCTTTTTGCATTGTTTAATCCCAAGCTTATCGCTGCATGTGAAAGGTTTACCTAAATAGAAATATATGAATGTGTGTAACATCATTCTACGATGTTCTATTGATTGTTGACGGTTTGTTACAACCATGACACAGCTGACCAAGAAAATTCTGTTCCTTAAAATGGCAATGAAGAATGGACAAATGAAAACAATGCCTTGAAAAAATAACTGTTAAGATGTATATAAGCATCCTGTAAATGTGACCACACATAATTACGATATGATTCCTTTCACGCTCTATAAACGTAATAAAAAGTTTTATCTAACAGGTGAAAAGCAACAAAATATTTCTAAAACTTCAGTACATAAATTAGCTGTAATATTAGAAATGAAATCCTTCTATTTATTTATTCTTTTTATTCTATTTTATTTATTTATTTATTTTTTTTTTTTTGCTCCGCGTTTAAATGCGGGTTATAGCACATGGACTTTAAATTTCCTCCGTACTGGGTAAAAAAGACACCATTTAAGGTCGTTGTGTAAAAATAGTAATTTTTACATTTGCTTAGCACTCTGTATTAACGCTCTATATTCAAAGTATTACACTTAAGACTGGGAGTAATTATTTATACTACTAAGTGGACATAGCTATACAAATTCAGATTAAGTTACATAAGATGAGAGTTATTAATGAGTTTATCTTTAATTGTGAGTGTTTTGTCGTCCTATGTTTCTTGGGATGGCATCTTGTTCCATATGTAGTGAGTGAGTGGATGTGTTTTGCGCTGAGCTCCGTTCAACACTCGCCCTAAGTCATATTTTAGCTTTTGTTTCTCGCTTAGAATATTTTCGTAAAGATATTAGTTAATCTCTTGGATAAACCAAAAAAATTAAGAAAGAGTACACCAGGTCTGTCTCCTTGTCTGCCCTTAACTCGTTCCGCCTCATATGTGAAACCACGGAGGGAGATCAGAAGAAAAGAATAGGATGTGAGTGCAAAAGATTCTATCATAAGAAATGTTTGTATATAGTAACAAGCACCACTAATAATGACCTAAGAAACCTAGATTGGTTAGGCCTATACTGCGTAGTTGAAGCCAGACAATCCAGATTATACATATATATATATATATATATATATATATATATATATATATATATATATATATATATATATATATATATATATATATATATATATATGTGTGTATATATATATATATATATATATATATATATATATATATATATATATATATATATATAATATATATATATATATATATATATATATACATATATATATATATATATATTAAAAGAAGTGAGTATTAGAGAGGAGGCCCTGAGCGAACAAGACGCGAGAATCGCTGAATTGGAAATCAAACTTATGGACCTTAGCGCACACGCAACACATTCCATTATTGATGGACCCAAAACCGGAGAAAATGGCATATGCTGACAAAGTTAAGGACTAGAATTGGTTGGTAATTAAATCTACAAATACAACTACTAAAATTACTGATAGAAAACACGAGGTCGAACAGGCACTTAACGACATGCCTATACTGAAAGCAAGGTCAACATTGAATGGAAATGTTGTTGTAAGTTTTGCTAAGAAAATGATCAGAAAAAAAGGCGGCAAACAAAATTCAGATATTGGCTGCTGACACAGAAATTAGAAAAATCGGAAAATTAAAACCAAAAATAATAATATAAAATGTGTTGAATGAGGAAAATGCAGTACTAAATGACTTGATTAAAAGAAATCGTTGCGTGGACCAAATCCCAAATATAGAAAAGAAGATGAGTGTAGTCCTGAAGAAAAATGCTTCAGGTGGGACTACCCACGATGTGCTGAAATGTGGTCCTGAAGTTCGGAGGGCTATTCAAGATAATAGGGACAAAGAATTGTTACGATACGGTACTTACGACATTGGTATCAATTGATCACCTGCTACCACCCTCAGAGGTATGGACCTTTTGAAAAATATTGCAAGAGTATGAATAATGATAAAGCCTGCGGAAAATCCTTTAGGAAAACATTCCACCATGGAGTGTAATTCACGAGTGTTAAGAGTGCATTCATGGCACAAAGTTAAACAAACCAAGGGACCAAATGGTAGAATTTACAGATTATAAAGCTCATGACTTGGAATTGAAAAGAATTGTAGAAAATACTGATCATGGATACTAAGGACATCATAAACTGTGGCTATGTAAATATGCAATATCTAGGTAATAAAACTATTCAAACTCGAGAACTGATAAACGTGAAATATTTGGAAATACTATCATTATCTGAAACATGTTTGAGTAATTTTGACAAGACTGAGATCACTGAAATGACACCCCACATACACATCTTTCATTAACGAGAGAGGGTATGTCTGGTGGGGTTCGCTGACTCTTCATCCATAAAGGTTACTCAAATCACAAAATACTAAAAAGAACCTGTGTGACAAGCTTTGAATATACAGAAATTACCACTCAAAAAAAAAAAAAAAAAAAAAAATCCTTTGTAGCAGTCCATAAACCTCCGAGAAAAAAAAAAGTTGAAAAGAAAGTAAATTATGCTATCATCATTCTAGTGAACATGATGATCAACGTTTGTTGGAAGCTATATATGTTAATTGTCTTACGACCTCTTATAATAAAGTGAGTAAGAGTGAATAAGATACCATGTGCCCAGCTATGGGAAAGACTATAACTGATACAGACTTTGGTGAAAAAAGAGGGAAAAATGACGAAAAGAGAGAAAGTGCAATGGGTTGAAAACGTAAAGTACTTGGGTAAAATACAAAACTGCTATGTGTTAATACAACCACTGTACCTACTAAGAAGGAAAAATGTGAATAATCTAAGAGAAAGATCCACGAAGCAGGGACAGACAAAAATAAGCTATATCGTCTCCTAAATAGTATAATAAGAAATGAAAACGAAAAGAAGCTACCTGATTAATACAGTGACAAGAAACTAGCGAATAATATTCTAGCATTCTTTAAAAACAAAATTGAAAGTATAACCAGGTGATTTGTAATTATTCAACATCAAATTAATGATACACCCGACACACAGACAAAATTATTGAGATTTAACAACATAATACAAAACGACATCACCAGAATTATCAAAAGAACGAAGAAAGCAAACTTCGCGATTGATCCTTTGCCAATATCTGAAATAATTGGAGAGAGAAACTTTTCTAATCAAACGGAAATAATAGTGAGAATAGCAAATGCAAGCATTGATGAACGTAAGTTTCCCAAATATCACAAAATCTTTAAACAGAGGGGCACCTTAGGGGAGTGCACCTGGCCCAATCTTATTCTGCTTCTATGCTATTGGTCTATCGAAAATATTACAAAGCCAGGGTGTAAAGTTCAAACTATTTGCGGATGACACACAATTTTACTTCATAAATGATATAGATGACACGACTGAAGCTCTAAACTGAATCCTTGATAGTGTTAGAGAATAGATAACAATTAAAAACCTGAAATTTAATGAGAACAAAACTGACTTCATGATGTTGCAAAAAAACAAAAACACACTGAGAAGCTTGGGTGATATTCAAAAGAACATAGATAATGACTCAGTGTTGATATCTTGTAAAGTTCTTTATCTAGGACTATTTCGTGACTGTAACTTATCTCTCAGGGCCCAAATAAATAATGTAGTAAAAACTACTGGTTATCATCTGAGGCATATTGCTTAAATTAAAAAGTATCTTGATGAAAATTCTGTAAAGAAATTTGTGATAAACTGTGTTGTTACTAGGATTGACTACTGCTAC
>NC_090747.1:33181636-33201636 GCF_036898095.1 Palaemon carinicauda | reverse complement strand
ACTGGGGCACTATTAAAGGGATTTGTTTACAAAACATGGATGGGCAGATCATTTGTTGTTATTAAGAAACGGTTTGAATTTTCGCCATTAACGTGGTGACGTAGGCGTTTATACGTGTCAAGGAAGGTAGGTAGGTAGGTAGTTGTTTAAAGGGATTTGTTACGTTTACAGAACATACAACCATTTTGCAATTATAGCTTTTTCCGTGCAAGGAGACATGTTATGTAGAAGCCTATATAGTAATATCTTTCTCTCTCTACACCCGAGTCCCGCTTCCCACCTTTCAAAGGACAAACCCTCGTCTACCGCTGACCACCCGGGATATTTGTATTGATAGGCCTAAAGCACCTGTCCCAGCCTGCACCGGACGCGCGCCAATCCCTCATATTCTCACATTCTAGAGGTGAGCCTGGTCTGCCAGCCTTTATCTCGAACGCAAGAACATTCGTAAGTTCGCAACGCCATTGAAAGGTGACACCGCCATGTAAGCGAAACCTTGAGTAGAAAATTGCTTTTCAATATTTTCCCACCAAATCTCTCTCTCTCTCTCTCTCTCTCTCTCTCTCTCTCTCTCTCTCTCCAGAGTAGACACAATACATTCCCGCTGTGGCGGACATATTTATGGAATAATCTTAAAGACTTGTTGCATCATGTGTACTTACACTACCGTACTTTGTGATTCTCGTAAGAACCAAGGATATTAATCTTAATAAGAATATTGCATATAAGAGATTATTCCTCATTGTAGTTATCTTGAAGGAGGCAAAGTAGTCACTCGGTATGCATCCATAAAAATGAGCTTTATTCCTGAGCTTAGCCATCAGCGCAAATTTGATATCCCGTATATATATCATACAACATATACCAATATAGATATGTGAGCAAAATCTCTGGTTAATCTAACGACGTTCGATTACTGATTAATTTTGTTCACGCACTCTTCATGTAATATCCAAAAAGTGACCGCACACCACTTCTATCTTCTAACGAATAAGTAGCGAGATGTACGCGAAGATTTCAAGACCACATCACTATTGCGTTGTTTATATTGATAATAACAACTACTAGAGCATCAGTAACAATATTAAAAATTGCGGTATTAATCATAACAATAACAATATATATCATTTTATTCAATTGTAGTGCACGGTTTACTTTATTTATGAGAGAAAAAAAACTATAAACAATATACATTTACTTTATCCCTTTAAGAAATTGAAGAGTTTAATCTTAATTCCACGGCAATACAGCTATTCAGCTTATCATATTATTTATAATGCTCCGTTACCGTATAATTTTACAAACTTTCGAATATGAAATGAAAGATATGTGGATGTTTTATGCTATCCGTATCACTAAAGACGTATGTTAAGGGGTATATGAAAGTTAGTTCCACATATGTCAACTCTTTACCAACTAATATCCTTCACACATATACACAAGTGCGCGTGCGTGCACGCAAACACACATACACACACATACACACACACACACTTATTTATTCCTTACTTGTTACAAAATCCAGTATTGCAATCGTGTATGATATTCCAAAATCAGAGTTTAAGCGAAGAGGAAGTTTCTCCAAAATCAGAGTGGATCTGACTTCGGTTTATGTTAATGAAAATCGTTTAAGCAAAGAAGAATTATTTGGTAATCTCGGTCTTGTCAGGTGTACGAAGACAGAGTTGAATATGGAAAGAATTGGTCATTCTTTTTTATGCGTCTTCTCACCTTCCCTTACTGAATTGCCCAAGTTGTTGGGTTCTCCGAAAAACTGCTTATGACTAGGATCCTTCAGTTTGGTATTATGCCTAATTCCAATGGAAAGGTAGATTGTCTTTTGAGAATTAACAGGACTCAATTCTATATCCTACTGGTTAAAAAGCTTCGAAGAAAAAACCCGATAATACTTTTTGAAGATTCAAGTAAGCAATGTGTGGAAAAAAATGGATTATCAAACAGCCCGGTAAGTTTGATTAGATAGAAATTTAGCGGCCACCCCCTCTCTATCCATCATTACACATTACTTCAGTAAAGTTTCGGGATTAGTACTGGTTAAAACTGGGAATTAGGAGGGAATACTCTTAATGCATGTTTAGTTCAGTGGTGATACGGTTTTTTTACTCTGTCCTTTTGTATCTGTTACATCCTTCATTTTTCCCAATATTTGAGTACAAGAGATAGTGACCGAACGAGTCACTTATGTTTGATTTGTAGATAACAAAGTGATTGTCGACTCGATAATGTGACGTTATTCTTGTTTTAATACCATTATTCATGACAGAAACTGCAGCGTCCAATCATCATCTTAGCTCGAAGCAACAACGACTCTATTGATTTTTTGGTTTTGATTTTTTTACGATCTATAATGGAAGGTTACTTCCTTAGCCGTAAGACTCTAGTATTTGGGTAATGAAAATGAAGTAGTAAGATTTGAGATAAGTTTCACGAGTACACTTCTTGTAACTTGTTATGATAAATCCTCAAGCACACACATGCAACGTCTCTTTAATGATCGGCTACTAATTTACAGATATGGGTGGCACTTACACCAATGGGAAACATTTGAGAAAATCTTCACTCTGACTTCATTTATATTTTGCTTATGTTTTTTTATGCAACATTTGACATTATATACTCTCCAATATCACATACAATGTAATACCCACCATTTTTCTAATGTTGCTTGGATAAGTAATGAATAATGTTTTGCAGAATATTGTAACCTAAGAATCAAACTGTCCATCAGTGGATATATACATTGGACCCTTTTGTGGTTCCTTCACCTTTCAAGATCTTGACTCACGTCCGTGACAAAATTACGACTCCAAGAAACTTTCTCCCCACTATTTTCCCCCCTACCACTTTTCATCCCGACCTAATAAGCAAACAAAGCTTTAATCACACGAGCTAAACGATTATTTTTTCTCAAAATAAACTGCATATTTTAAGTGAAACTATATACTAAAAATTGCATTCCATCTAAATTTAAGTTACTTTCTTATCGTTGTCTTAGAAAGTTTATTTATTTATTTATTTATTTCTACAACCATGTCCCTCTCGTACTTTTCTTCCTTGAAAGGAAAACGAAGTGACAAAGAAAATTACATAAAAGAGAAGCATAAAGATAATGTGTTAAAACAAGAACCCATCGACGTTGTGAAAAATTCTACAATGGTTGTCGTCTCCGTTTTCACAACGACTATTATTCACGTAAGCTGGTTATACTGGCTACCATTGGTAGTCCTTCACTTGCTTTACCTAATGAGGAATTATGAGCCAAAGAGGTATAATTACCATGATAGACAAAGTGAAGAACTCTGGATGCTATTCAGTCTTCTATTACTCCGATTCATACTAATCTATGGAAATAGTGTGGGACCTGCCCAAGAATGAAACTATGGCACAAGCAAAAGTTACATATATTAGGCGCAGATACTCGGCACAGAAAAGAAAACAATACACTGCTCTAGAAAAAAAGTATAAAATTATAAAATGGAAGAATTGTAAATTTTTATTAGTGTACCTTGATAACATTTTAAAATCATTATCTTTATTTGTAGAGATAGGTGTACCAACAGTGTCTCACACAATTGTACATAATTCCTTTTGTATATATTATGCTTGTATCTTCGCTCTTCCCTCGCACTAAAACGAACATGAAAATTCATGTCTGGTTTTTCCTCTGTAATATTGTCTGTCTTGTGAACTTGTTATGTCCTGTTGCCTTGAGGTTTTGTATATAAGGAGAGTGTTCCACAATAATATAACTCAGTCGTTTCCAACCTGCCTTTGAGTTCACAGCCGTACTCGGCGCCGTCACATTGGTGACCCCGGAAGTCGACTCGCTCCCACTGCCTTCCACCCCCCCCCCTCCCTCGCCCCTCCATCGTTGGCACTATGACGTAGACGGACTCTACTACAGCAGTTGGCGCCGCAGCCGCCCCATTGAAACTATCACCGTTCGCCAGCGGAGAAGCGTTTACTTGGTTTGAACGCGCTGAAGTCCACTTTCGTATCAGGGGCGTTACTCGCTCAACCACCAAAGCGGATTATGTTCTCGCGGCGATACCCGAGGACACCTTCCCAGAAATATCCGACTGGCTTTGTGAACAAGGAGACACCCCAATAGCGTATGATGCCCTCAAAACATACCTTCTGCTGCAGTACTCGCCGTCGCCAGCCGCCCGTATAGCGAAGCTTTTTCAGCTCTCGCAACAACCATTGGGGGACCAAAGGGCTTCGCTTGCCCTCAGGGAAATGACCAGTATCGCTCGCCTGCAACCTGCCGCAGACGGCTCTCCTCGTGAGGTGAACCTACTCCGTGCCCTTTGGATACGCCATTTACCTGAACCTGTACGCGCTGCCATACCCGATGTCGATAATTTACCCATGAAGTACTTGATGACCAAAGCCGATGCCCTTATGGACAGCCACTTCAAGACCTCCATCAACGCCTCCACCCCTGACGACGAGGATGCCTATTCAACGTCAACCGAAGCTGACATGAATGCCGTCGGACATACACACCTACCCTGTGACATTCCGAAGTGGCGACAAAGCCACCCACCACCCGCCAATCGCTCGCGCCCCAACGAACGACTTCTACAGCAACTTACTACCTCGCATCCGCCGCAGTTTTGCTACTACCACTTCAGATTCGGGGCAACAGCGAATTAATGTGCCACAGATTGTCAGTGGCCAAAAAACGTGTAAGTAGGCCATCGCTTGTGGCGGTGGCCTCCCATGTTTCTAATCTTTTCTTTTTACAGGATGCAGGAACGGGCGTGTGATTTTTGGTAGACACGGGTGCTTGTCGTTCTCTTTTGCCAAGGAAACTCTTCAAGGCACAACGTAGTCTGTCTACATCTGCCGACGTCCGCTTGGTAGCTGCCAACGGATCTGCGATACCCACCTACGGTTACAAGAACCTCACATTATCGTTGGGAAACGGTAAATTCAATTGGAATTTTCTTTTTGCTGACGTCACAATGCCAATCCTCGGTGCGGATTTCCTATCTCATTTCCACCTTCTGGTCGATGTCACCCACCGACGATTGGTCAACGCAGACTCGTACTTGTCGACACCTCTTCAACCCGCCCCCTCTAACCTCGCTCTCCACATCAGCGCACCCACGGATGCCTACGCCCACCTCCTCACGTCTTACTCGGAAGTTTTCCGTCCAGAACTTCGCCAAACGCCCATGGTTCCTGCCAAGCACGGTATTTATCACCATATCAAGACGACGGGACCCCCAGTCTTCGCAAAATTCAGATGTCTGGCACCGGAACGATTGGCAGCCGCCAAACAGACGTTCACCAAAATGGAGAAAATGGGCCTTTGCCAAAAGGCCTCCAGCCCATGGTCGTCACCCTTACACATCTTTCTGAAGAAAGACGGCTCCCTCCATCCGTGCGGGGATTACAGGCGCCTGAACATGCAAACAGAACCGGATCACTACCCCCTCCCAAACATTGCCGATGTAACCTAATACCTGCACAAAGCAAAGGTTTTCTCTACGCTCGACCTCCTGAAGGGGTATTATCAGGTGCCTATGAACCCAGAAGACATCCCCAAGACCGCCATCACCACTCTGTTTGGCACATACATCTTCAATTACTCCTGTTTTGGCCTTCGTAATGCTGGGGCAACGTTTCAACGTCTCATGGATGGCATCTTAGGGGACCTCCCTTTCTGTGTATGTTATGTGGACGACATACTTGTGTTCTCCTCCTCAAAAGAGGAACACCTCCGTCACCTGCGCATCGTGCTCAACCGCCTGCAACAAAACGGCCTTGTAGTCCGGTACGACAAGTGTACCTTTGGCGCCAACGAAGTGTCGTTCTTAGGGCACCGTATCACTCCTGAAGGAGTCCATCCCCTCCCTGAGAAGGTAGCAACCATTCAGAATTACCCCGCGCCCTCGACCGTCAAAGCTCTGCAGGAATTCTTGGACATGATCAACTATTATCCCCGTTTTCTGCCAGCCATTGCCGCCCCTCTTACTCCCCTCTACGCCTCCCTCCAGGGCAAGCCAAAGGACCTGAAGTGGGGTCCCCCTCAAGAAGCAGCCTTCTGCAATGCAAAGAAGGCCCTATCAACTGCTGCGGCTCTCACTTTTCCTATCCCACACGCCCTTCTCCTTCTCTCCACCAATGCCAGCGACGTCGCTATTGGTGCAGTACTCGAGCAGGTGGTCAAAGGCTCGCCCCGCCAATTGGCCTTCTTCAGCAGAAAACTGTCCAAGGCAGAATCGGGTTATTCTACCTTCGATCGAGAATTGCTGGCAGTGCACTTGGCTGTATGTCATTTTCGCCATTTCCTAGAAGGTACGCCCTTCGTCATTCGCACAGACCACATGCCTCTGGTGCACGCCTTCACTCGACAGTCTGACGCCTGGTCCGCCCGTGAAAGCCGACATCTCTCCGCCGTGGCTGAATTCAATTGCACCCTCCAATACGTCCCTGGGAAAATGAATCCCGTTGCCGATGCCCTGTCAAGAAACACGTTGGCTGCCGTTCAACTGGGATTGGATTACAACGCCCTGGCTGAAGCCCAACGACAGGATCCAGAGTATCAAGCTTGTAGGACATCCTGCACGTCCTTCCGTTGGGAAGATTTTCCCCTCGAAGACTCCAACACCACACTCGTCTGTGACGTCAGTACTGGTAGACCGCGACCTTGGATTCCTGCTCCCATGCGCCGACAGGTGTTTGATATCATCCACGGCCTTTCACATCCCTCGTGCCGTTCTACTGCACAGCTGCTGAAGGCAAAGTTCATTTGTCACGGCATTTCTAATGATGCTAAGGATTGGGTCCGTGCCTGTACTTCTTGCCAAACTTCCAAAGTACATCGACACACGGATTCAGGAGTGGGCACCTTTCCTCAACCTCAGCGTCGTTTCACACACATTCACGTCGACGTTGTAGGCCCCCTACCCACATCACAAGGACATCGTTACCTGTTTTCCGTCATCGACCGCTCCACTCGTTGGCCTGAAGCCATTCCCATGGAAACTGCAACGTCCGCCTCATGTACATCTGCCTTACTCTCTGGATGGATTTCTGACAGGGGAACCACTTTCACCTCTCAATTGTGGACGTCATTAGCGAATCTCCTGGGCATCACCCTACATCAGACAACGGCCTACAACCCCGCTGCCAATGGAATGGTTGAACGTTTTCAACGCACCCTCAAAGCAGCTTTGATGTCCCGCTGCAAGGATTCCAACTGGTTTACTCAGCTTCCCTGGGTCGTCCTTGGACTAAGGACCACTCCTAAAGACACCCTCGACGTCTCGGCAGCTGAAATGGTGTATGGCTACATGTTGGTCGTCCCTGCCGAATTTTTTCCTTCTACAACCTCCTCCGACGATCTCCAGCACATACGTCACGTCGTGGGAAAATTTACTCCGTGCCGCCAGACTTACAAGCCCCCAGCGAAGCATCACATACCAACGGACTTACACTCTGCAACGCACGTCTTCCTGCGCAACGACACCAGCAAGCCACCACTAACGCCCCCTTCTACGGGCCCCTTTCCTTGTGATCCGACGCAGTCCGAAAGCATTCCTCCTAAACATTCGGGGCAAAGAAGACTGGGTCTCCATTGATCGTCTAAAACCTGCTTATCTTCTGCCAGATGACTCGCCTACAGTTCGCCTCTCTAGATCAGGGCGCCCTATTTAACATGTACAGTATGTCATTCATTTTTTTGGGGGGGGAGCCATGCCATGTACCAACCGTGTTTCACACAATTGTACATAATTCCCTTTTATATATATTATGCTTGTATCTTTGCTCTTCCCTCGCACTAAAACGAACATGAAAATTCATGTCTGGTTTTTCCTCTGTAATATTGTCTGTCTTGTGAACTTGTTATGTCCTGTTGCCTTGAGGTTTTGTATATAAGGAGAGTGTTCTCTTGCTTGAGGGTACACTCAGGCACACTATTCTATCTTATTTTTTTTTCTCTTCCTCTTGTTTTTTTGAAATGGTGTGTTGGGCAGGCTTAATAGAAGGGCTATGGATGCCTGGTGGTTTATCAAGAGGTTGTCTTTTCCTTTTTCTGATTCGTTTCCTCTCAAAACCATCCTTACTGTCCTCCCTTCAGTTGAAGTGGCTATCCTGGAGGGTATTTAGCCTTGCATGGTGTATCGGCTTCTCCATGTTGACCAGTTTTTCCGACTTTTTACTATAGTCCATGGGTATCATCAATCACTTTGTTTATAATTCTGTACGTATTGTTTTTGTTATAAATCTTGTTAATCTAGGTTTTAAGTATGATGTCTCTTTCTTATTTCTATTAATTCTTATGCTGTCTGGAGACATTGAGCGAAATCCGGGACCAGTACGTCCTAGATTTCGTCAATGTCGTCTTCTGTATTGCAATATTCGTGGTCTTCATGCAAATATCCAAGACCTTACAGTTGCGTCCAGACAGTATGATATTCTTTTGTGCTCAGAAACTTTGGTTTCTAATATGAGACACTCATCTGAGCTCCTTATAACTGGTTTTAAGAAGCCAATAATATTGAAACGTGATGCCATCCCTAGGGCCAGGGGAATGGCGGTGTATATTAGGACCCTGCTTCTCATAAGTCCTGCTATCAATGTGGATGTCATGAGATTCAGGTAATAAAAGTTTGTGGCAGGCATAACAACTTTTATTTATGTTCGATCTACCGGAATCCAGACATGGATGATTCTATCTTCGATTGTCTTCTTACCATTATGGCTAAGATACAAGAAGATGATAGAAAGGCTTCTTTTGTCTTTGTTGGTGATTTTAATGCTCACCATAGGGAGTGGTTAAGTTCTATCTCTCCTACCGATCGCCATGGCTTAAGAGCTTTAGACTTTGCCTCTGAATCAGGCTGTGAGCAAATCATAAATGAAGCTACTCACAGGTCTGGTAATTGCTTGGACCTCGTATACACTGACTCCCCTGGCGTTATAACTGGTAAGGTTGGTTCTCCAGTCGGGACATCTGATCATGCCTTGATTTCGTTATTAGTGAAGACTGAGCAGCCTGTCCCTGATATATCATATTCTTGTAAAATTTATATGAAATCCCAAGCAGACTGGAATGGGATTTTACAAGATCTTTTGTGCTTGAATTGGTCACAATTATATAATAGTGTAGATCCTGTTGTCCCTTTGAATGAGAATCTAGTCAACATAATTGATAGGCGTATCCCTTCTTGTGTGCAAAGGTACCGAGTGAAGGACAAACCGTGGTTAAATGATGATTGTAGACGTGCTTTTTTGGAGAAGCAGGAGGCGTATCAACTTTGGAAGGGTAACAGATCAGATTTGACCTGGAACAACTATATTCAGCTTCGAGCTTTTGCTCAGAGAGTTTATGCCTCAACTGAAAAGGAGTACAATTTAACCATAAAAGAAACACTTTCTGGTACAACTCAGGAACATAAATGATGGTCTACCCTTAAATCTGCACTCTTTGGTGTAGATGCAACAGTTCCTCCTTTACTTAAACCAGATGGCTCAGTCACTCACTGTCCAAAGGAAAAGGCAACCCTTTTGGCTGATGTTTTTGACAGTAAACAGAGTAATGAAAAACTTGAACTTCCTCATTCCTGTTTTCCTGAGGCTAAACTAACTAGTTTAGCTTTTCGATCTCGTGAGATTAAAGCTCTGTTGATGGACCTTGATGCTTATGGAGGTGTAGACCCAAATGGTATTTTTCCTTTGTTTTTTATAAAGACAGCAGATTACTTAGCTCCAAAGTTATCTGTTATTTTGCGCAAGTTAGCAAGAAGAGGAGCTTTTAGCACTAGTTGGAGAATTGGTAATGTTACTCCTCTATGTAAATGTGTTTGTGGTAGCTCAAGTCCCACTGATTACCGCCCAATTTCCATAACTCCCATATTATCTAAAGTTTTTGAACGTCTTCTGGCAAAACGTCTTAATAGGTTTGCTGAAGGTAATCATCTACTCCCTAGTTTGCAATTTGGTTTTCGTAAAGGCCTTGGAGCATGTGATGCCCTTCTTACAATCTCCAATGCTGTACAGAAATCCCTTGATTGTGGTCGGGAAGTTCATATGATTGGCCTTGATTTTAGTGCTGCCTTTGACCGTGTTAATCATGAGGCCCTTGTTTTCAAACTGAAACAGTTGGGAGTGGGTGGGTCGTTTCTTAGCATTATTGTTGATTTTTTAAGTAATAGATCTCAAAGAGTTGTTGTTGATGGGCACCATAGTGATTATAGGAATGTGATATCCGGTGTTCCACAGGGTAGTGTTCTTGGCCTATTACTTTTTATACTATATACACATGACATGTGGTTTGGCCTAGAAAACAAGCTTGTTGCATATGCAGATGATGCTACTCTCTTTGCATCAATTCCATCCCCTGAATGTAGATCTAGGGTTGGTGAATCCCTTAATAGAGATTTAGCTAGAATTAGTGCATGGTGCAAATTATGGGGTATGAAGTTGAATCCTAACAAAACTCAAAGTATGATTGTAAGTAGGTCAAGGACGGTGGTTCCTCAACATCCGGATCTCAGTATTGATAATGTTTCTTTAAATATGTATGACTCTTTCAAAATTTTAGGTGTGATTCTCGACAGTAAATTTACTTTTGAGAAACATATAAGGTCTGTGTCTTCTTCAATTTCACAAAAAAATAGGCTTATTGAGAAAGTCTTTCAAGATTTTCGGTGATCAATCTATTCTGAAGAAGTGTTTTAATTCTTTCATTCTACCTTGTTTTGAGTATTGTTCTCCTGTCTGGTCTTCAGCTGCTGATTCTCATCTTAATTTGTTGGACAGAAACTTACGGTCTATTAAATTTCTTATTCCTGATCTAGATATTAATCTCTGGCACCGTCGTTCAATTAGTTCATTATGCATGTTACATAAGATTTTTCACAACTCTGACCATCCTTTACATTCAGATCTCCCTGGACAATTCTATCCTGTTCGTAATACTAGGCAGGCAGTTAATTTTAATAGCCAGGCCTTCTCCATCACGAGGCTCAATACTACGCAGTACTCTAGAAGTTTTATACCAGCTGTGACCAGGTTGTGGAATGATCTTCCTAATCGGGTGGTTGAATCAGTAGAACTTCAAAAGTTCAAAGTTGGAGCAAATGCTTTTTTGTTGACCAGGCGGACATAGTCTTTTTATAGTTTATTTATGACATATTTGTTTTTGATGTTGTTGATAGTTTATTATATGACATGTCTGTTTTAACGTTGTTTCTTATTATAGAATGATTTATTGTTAATTTAATCTCTTCATTTATTTATTTCCTTATTTCCTTTCCTCACTGGGCTATTTTTCCCTGTTGGAGCCCCTGGGTTTATAGCATCCTGTTTTTCTAACTAGGGTTGTAGCTTGGATAATAATAATAATAATAATAATAATATAACTCAGTCGTTTCCAACCTGCCTTTGAGTTCACAGCCTTACTCGGTGCCGTCACATAGGTAACAACTCACAAAAATTAAACAAGGCAAAAAATCATAACATTGAAATATATTGGTTGGGCGGAGGGTGTAATTTTGGCATAGTGAGAATTTAAAGAGAGAAAATTTGGTGGGGTGGAAATTTAGTCGAGTGAAAATTTTGTAGGGAGAATTTTCGAGGTGGATTTTTCGGAGGGTGGTGAGTTAGATTTTACGGGTCACCGCTCCGCTGATACTGGTAGAGTGCCGGTACACTTTCATCATGTGTAAATTATTCACAGTAAAAACCCGTTATACTTTCTGAAGTAGTGTATACAAAAATATGAATACAATTATGATAAGTATTATGATAAGTGTTGAGTGAATAGATACAGCGTTTCAAAAAAAGGGGAAATTAACAGTATCTTCATATTTGAAAGAGAATAAGGTTTTTAATATCAGAGTTTTTGTCTAAATGAAAATAGCACTCTTAGAAAAAATGTTAAAGATCATAGAGGCTTTAAACATTGAAGAGTGTTATTTATCTTTGATCAAAACCATTATTTTCAGACTTAACGTTACTTCCAACTTGAAACTGGTCAGCGTTACTCAAGTTATTCATCATATATTTCCTTTTTAGGTATATATTTTGAAATCTTTGATATTGTATACATAGTATTTTCTTATGTAAAGCGTTAATTTCTTTATTACCACATAAATATATACTGTATAGAAGAAATATTTTACGAATAATAATGTTTTTTTTTCCTAAAATTTGTTGAACTGGAATTTCTTTTTCAATCTCTTCATTCGGTCACTGAAAATCATTTCGTCACTGAAAATCATTTGGTCACTGAAAATCAAGTAAATTACTTCTTGCAAGAAGTTCGCAAAACTTTTCATGAGTGGTTCTAGAATTAGGGAACTCATTCTCTGAAAGGAATTGTTCTAGAAAGCAAAAACTAGAATATAACACTAAACACCAAAATCCCTCGGGAAAACTATCTGGAAACATAAAAAAAAACCTATACGGAGATATGAAATAAAATCATCAGAACTATCAAAAATAATAAACAAGCTACAAACCCACAATTGAAGAAACACCAACAGAAAGGAAAATCCATCAAATTGATGATCAAAAGATTTGGAACAGGAATATTATCAAGAAAAGAGATGGAGTGATGAAAGTCGCAGAGGATTTAAACGCAATTCTCTATAGTAGTGATATAAAAAAAAATAACTTTGTCATTAGAAATAACAAAAAAAAAATACTCAGTACTGAAAGTAAAGTAAAGGAAGTATTAAAATACAGGAGAGGATGATTTAATGATAGATGAAGAATATTTCATATAATCAAAACTTGCAGAAAATAAGATAAAAGAACTGAAAAATTACTGAACAATAAGAATTCTCAGTAATAAATAAAACATACGTAAGATTCATAGCAAGCTGAATAGAAAGGTAGCTATATTTTACTCAACAAAGAAAGCAGGAAAGCTTTAAAAGTGAGTATCCAATAGCTGAACAGTATAACACAGTATAACTAACTACCATGTATGACATTTATAGACTAGGAGCAGACTTTTGATTCTGTCTCTACTTCAGCAGTAAGAGAAGCTCTTCAAAGACAATGGATAGATAAATCTTATGTTAGAAGACTTGAAAATATCTAACAGGAAGAAGGGTAATCTTCATATTACAAAAAAATATAGAAAAAATGCTGTTTGACACTAGAGTTAGGTAAGGCAACCCCACCTCACTTAAATCATTCACAGCGTGCCTAAAATAAGTCTTTTGTTAAGAATTTGTATCGGAAAGAATGTGAGAATTAACATTATTGGAAAGATAATCTATAAATGACATATATCTACTTAATGAATCATCAGAGGAATTGCAAAACATAACAGAATATTTAGATAGAGGGGGTAGAAATGCAAGAATGGAAATTAATGTGATAAGGTTATTTGAAAATACAGATATCAAATAAATGTTACGGATAAATCTTCAAGCATTGTTAATGAATATACGTACATAGGGCACAAAGCAAAGGTTTCCTCATGAAATAAAACCGAAATTCAAAGAAGGATAAATATGGATGGAAAACATTTGGTAAGAAGAAAAAAAAATAGATTATGGATAGTAAGAGGAAAAAAGAAAAGTATTTAATCACACGGTTCTTCCAGAATTATATTATGCATCAGCTATTTGGAACTTTACTAAAGCCTTAGAAAAGGGGTGTCAAACTAATTTGGTCCTACCGGCCACATTTGAGACACTTCAATTTCTGAGGGCCACTACAGATCCTGTGTAATATGAATATATACTGGATATATATATATATATATATATATATATATATATATATATATATATATATATATATATATATATATATATGTGTGTGTGTGTGTGTGTGTGTGTATATATATATATATATATATATATATATATATATATATATATATATATATATATATATATATATATATATATATAAGCATATAAAAATACTAGTACTTGTAATTCAAAGATCGTTTATTATTTTGAGTTGATGACAATTGTACAATGATAAAAAGGTACCTTGCTCATTGATAGAAGGAAAAAAAGAAATACCACATGGATAACAAAAATTAAAGTTATTTAACGTTGATAAAAAAATCTCCTGAACATTGATATGAAAAAGAGGAACACCTGGTACATGGATAAAATAAAAGAAAAAACTTTTTCTCTTGGAGAAGAAAAACCAGGAAATATATATATATAAATATATATATATATATATATATATATATATATATATATATATATATATATATATATATATATATATATATATGTGTATAGATAGATAGATAGATAGATAGATAGATAGATATATATATATATATATATATATATATATATATATATATATATATATATATATATATATATATATATAATATATATATATATATATATATATATATATATATATATATATATATATATATATATATATATATATATATATATATATATATATATATATATATATATATATATATATATATATATATATAACATTCTTAATAGTGGGAGCCACTGCTTCGATACCTGAGATGCCTTTCTTAACCAGTGCATTAAAATTTCGGGCGAATGACTGGTCAGCAGCTATCTTAAGGACAGAATTGAGGTGTTCTTTACTGAGTTTTGAAAGTAACCGAGATTTGTTCATGTTTATAATAGAGAATAACTGTTCACAGGGAAACTTGTTTCAGTATATAGACATTATTTTTAATGCCAAATATTTTACCTTGTGGTACTTTGAATCTATATATTGATAAACTTTTACAGTTTACACCTGGAAAACTTATCTTTTAACGCTGAATCACACTGAATGCAAATTATTTCAAGATGCACAAGTTAAGGTAGGACATTAACATCAACTGGAAAGGAATTTCTAAAGACACCACAATCATTTTCCATGCATTCTAAGTCACTAAATCCATTTTTAAATTCATCTCTAATCTTTTACAATATCTCATAATATTTTTCTGCGTGGTTATCATCATCAATGTTATTTATATTTTGCACAGATTTTAAACTAGGGAAATGATTAAGATTAAATGCTGCAATCTGACCCTTGAAAAGATGGAGATTGAATTCAAATGCAAAAATGAAGTCATAGAATTTAGTCACACGTTTGTTTCTCCCCTACATCAGGATTTGGGCTTATTCAAATGATATCCACCATGGAAGCTAATTCTTTCAGCAAAAAAAAAAAGAAAAAAAAAGGAAAATCATAAAGTTCGCACACTTCCTTTCCTTTTTCTTCCATGATAATTTGGATTTCAAAAAAGGGCTCAAACAAATCAGTTGAATTATCAGTTATTAAGATTATGTGCTCGAATAAACTTCAGCAAAAAGGAAGAGATGACCAAGCTATTTATTTGTAGATCTTGTAATTTACCTTCTTGACAGCAACACCTATTTGGCATACATTTCTTAAAAGGTTTTTTTTTTTTTTTTTTTTTTTTTTTTTTTTTTTTTTTTTTTTTTTTTTTTTTTTTTAATCATCACTTAAACTAGTCTGTGTTATAGTGTCTCCTAACATTGTATTCTTTAGGAACAGCAATTGGCCGATTCAAAATCAAACACGTTATTTTTCCTTTTATATCATAGAAAAAAATACAAGTTTTTCCACTTGTCTTCAATCACTCAATGTTCGTCTATAATTGCCCTTTTCCTAGATGACAGGATTTAACATATAATTGAAATAATAACCTCGCTTGAAAAATGCATATTGTTACGGTGAAAACCTGAGAAATACCGATACCAAATGCCATAAATTATGTCCGTTGCAAAGTCATCGTAAAACTAGACGTGTTTTTACCTACAATACACTATCTACAGAGCCAAAATTGATAGTTTTCTTACAATTATTAGTAAATTGTAGATTGCAGAAGACTGTTAACTTGAATAGTACAATAATTTTCTAAAATAACATATAGACAGGTTAGTGTAGTTTTGTTTATTCACCAATGGCACAAGATGCACAATACCCAGCATAATCTTCCCCTCGCATTGTTGTCAGGTAATCGCTTCCAGTCGGTTTACAAACGTAAAACTTGATGAGAATACGCATCTTTATTACAAAAGGTTTCAGAAAGTAGATATATTTACCAGTAAATATGTTATAATCAGAGGTGAATAGTGAAATGCAATTTTCAATATATATATATATATATATATATATATATATATATATATATATATATATATATATATATATATATATATATATATGTTGTTAATTTATTTCTAAAGCTATTCTTAAACACCATGGCTACAGAGACTGGAGGGCCAAAAGTAGAATAGCTGAGGGACCTGTGCAGCCCGCAAGCTGGATGTTTCACATTACTAACCTAACTAATGCATCTACACATTGGTGACCACCGGAGTATGGAGCTCCATCCCCGCTTTTAACTGAACTGCTATGACTTATTGTTTGTTGATGTTGTCGTCAGACACTGACTCTACTATCAACATCACTCTCCTGAAAATACCGTCTTTTGCCAACGGAGAAGCAATCGTCTTGTTCCAGCATGCTTAATTCTAATTTCCCTTTAAGGGCTTGACTCAGTCAAGTACCAAATCAGATTACATTCTAGCGGTGATATCCAAGAACATTAACCCTAAAATATCCAATTGGCCCTGTGAGCAAAGATACATCAAAATAACGTACAACGGTATAAAATCATACCTCTTGTAGCGGTACTTTACCATCACCAGCCACGCCCTCATAGCAAGACTTTATCAGGTCTCTCAACAACCATCTGGGGAATAAAACTCTTTGCCTGCCCTCCAGGAAATTACCAGCATTGCTTGCCTACAACCTGCCGCAGACGGCGCTCCTCGTGAAAGGAATCTACTTCATGCGTTTTGGATACGATGCCTACCCGAACCTGTACATGCTGGTATCCCCAGTGTTAATACTTCGCCCATGAAGGACCTGATGACCAAATTTGATGCTCTTATGGATACCCACTTCACCACCTTAAAGACCTCCATCAACACCTCCTGACAAAGTGGACATCTATTCAACATCGACCAAAGCCTGTAACGTACTGGAGTAGCGCCAAAGCCGCCAACCCCCATACATGCCACCACTCGCTTATGCCCCAACCAACGACCTCTCCAGCAACATCCTGATTCCCATTGGATGCAGTTATGCTACTACTACTGCAAATTCAGAGCTACTGCAAAGAAATGTGCGAATTGTTTTCAGTGGCCAAAAAACATGTAAGTAAGGCCTTTTCTTTTTACATGACATAAGTGCGGGCGAAGGTTATTTGGTAGACACAGTGGCTTACCGTTCTCTTCGGCCAATGCTACTCCTCATGACACGACATAGTCTGTCTAAGTTTTCCGACATCCGCCTGGTAGCTGCCAACAGATCTGCAATACCTACCAAAGTTTATGAAACACTCACATTACCGTTTCAAGGTCCAAATATATTTGGAAGTTTCTCGTTGCTGACTTCACATAACTAATCCTTGATCCTGATTTCCTGTCACATTTCCAACTCCTGGTCTATGTAGCTCCCCAACGGTTAATCTACGCGGATTTGTACTCATCGACGCCTCTCCAACCTACCCCATCTGATCCTGTTCTCCTCAGAAGCACATCCACGAATGCGTATGACCTACTCCTCACATTCGTCAAACATCCATGGTTCCCATTAAACACAGCATCCATGACAATATCAAGACCACATGACCCCCAGTGTTCGCAAGATTCAGAAGTCTGGCACCAGATCTTTTGGCTGCCACTAAAAAAACCTTTGGTGAAATGGAAGAAATTGGGTTTTGCTAAAAGGCCTGAAGCCCATAGTCTTCACCATTGCACATCATCTTGAAGAAAGATGGCTACCTGCGTTCGTGTGGGATTACCGGCTCCTGAACATGCAAACAGAAGCAGAACAGGTGCATCTGCACACCAGCCTATGAAAAAAAGAGTATACTGTATGCATTACCATATTTGCTTATAGTTTTATTTTTAATATAAGAATGTTCATTATCAAAACCTAGCCACTCGTTTTACTTGTATCTTCAGAATCATTGCTGAATAAGAAAAGATATGTAAAAGTAGTAGTTTTAATGTGCAACATACATACATGTATAAATAATGTGAACGTAGAAAGAAAGTCACGTAGTTATAACCATTAAATATTTTACAAATAAATTTATTCAATGAACAACTATAGACAAGCTACAAAATTAGCTTCATTAAATCATCAGAACTTCGCTCACACCTTATGGATCTTAAACAACAACAACGTATCAGGATTTATGCTCAACTGCATTAATTTTAATACAAAAGACAAACACTGTTTAGATGTCAAAGTGGATATACACGCTTAGTAAACCTTGAATTTAAGCCTATATGAAATCAGTTGGAAGTGAATATCGACAAGTACCTGATATATTAAGCAGGGTACACACACTAGAGCAAGCATTACAACTTGTATTAAATGCCTTATCATGACTGTTAAATAACATCCCCAGATCCCATTTGTCATCTTCAAGTCCCATTCTAATATGTTTGATTAAACCTAGCATTTATATTAAGCAACATAGTCGGTCTCTAGTTAAATTTGGGTATCGTGCAGAATTCTTCGATTTTGGTGAAGAGTACATATTTTTTTTCCAAATTACTGCATATAAAATGTTCAGGATTTTAGTTAAATGGCATAAATAATAAATAAAGAACACTGCAACTTGAACTAAAGAAAAAGTACCCATAGACAGTTTCTTGTTGAGCCTTTAATAGGATATTGCCTTTCATTAAAAAGCGTGAACGCTAATGAATACATTAGTCACTGCAGGATTTAATTATAAAGAAAAATATATAATTATGAAGCTTATTTTTTTTCACTGATAATTTTCTGAGGTATTTTGTGTAGAAGAAAGACTAAAAAATAATTACATGTTTTAAACATAAATGGATGTGTTATAGATTTAAAAAGAAAAAAAATAGTTAATGACGCACTTAGGAGTTCTAAAAACGATGATTGAAATTAGTGATATTAACTTTGTATTGGCTATGTTTTAAGTCATTTTGTACCGATA
Organism: Palaemon carinicauda; assembly: GCF_036898095.1. NCBI lineage: Eukaryota > Metazoa > Arthropoda > Malacostraca > Decapoda > Palaemonidae > Palaemon > Palaemon carinicauda. Next base: position 33,182,606 of record NC_090747.1, on the reverse strand, counting down.
AAACAATGAGAAAGGTAATTAGTACAGAGTTTTAAACGTAAGTGATTTACCATAGATGTAAATAAGTATTTGATGCTGCGCATATGAATTAAAAAACAAAAACAAAAAATAAAGACTGATTAGCTCTGCCAGGAGAGATACCCTATATAAATACCCTATATAATTGAAAGAAATATAAGAACAGATAAAAAAAAGAATAATAATTAAAGATATTGTAATGAATCAAGCGTTCAAAAGTAAATTACTGCCATGTTATTTTAATGCATTGTCTCAAATTGTATAATTAAATGAGTAGTGAATATTCAGGACAATCTCATTATCAAAGTTGTTAATATTGATTATGCTGCTTCATATGAAGGTCTCTATTGAAATGACGTTGATCTCTCACAGTAAATCAAGTGTTTCATTCCGAAAGTTCTTCCCACAATGACACTTACAAATTTCGGAGATTTCCACTTACTTTCTTTAATATTCATACTGGAATTTAAGGATCCAATGTATCTCTTCACAAAAATCCTGTTGGATATAAGGGATTTTTCATGGTGTTTATTAACATAATATAATTTAGGGATTTATATGTAAAAATATAGTTTTCTTTTCCTTGTGAAATAAGATCAATAACGAAAAATTTAAAAGTGATACATGTTTACAAAACATTATTTTAAGTCTTGATATAATAATCAGAAAATGTTTTCTCTGTACAAAAGAAGGATAAATGTTCAGTGTTTGCTCAGAATCATTACAAGAAAGGACATGATACAGTAGCTATTGTTCTCCACTAGAGTATTATTTGACCAAATATTGAATACCAATAGATATCAAATGGTACAAACATTTACTTCCAGTCGTGGTAGAAAATGACTAGAATAAGTCACTCTATGACTACAGTATAAGGAGAGACAGGGTGATACAAACATATTAACCCTACGTCAATCATATATGTCACAGTGCCATGGGATTTAAGGGGCTA
>NC_090747.1:33169136-33171636 GCF_036898095.1 Palaemon carinicauda | reverse complement strand
TATATATATATTATATATTTATATAAATATAAATATATATATATATATATATATATATATATATATATATATATATATATATATATATATACATGTATATATATATATATATATATATATATATATATATATATATATATATATATATATATATATGCATATGTATGTATATATATATATATATATATATATATATATATATATATATATATATATATATATAAATATATGTGTATATACATATATATATATATATATATATATATATATATATATATATATATATATATATATATATATATATATATATATATATATGTACGTCAGAGAGTCAATGAAGGTTGCAAAGTGTTGGGGGCAGTTAAGGGAGTAGTAAAAGATAGAGGGTTGGGCATGAATGTAAAGAGAGTTCTATATGAGAAAGTGATTGTACCAACTGTGATGTATGGATCGGAGTAGTGGGGAATGAAAGTGATGGAGAGACAGAAATTGAATGTGTTTGAGATGAAGTGTCTGAGGAGTATGGCTGGTGTATCTCGAGTTGATAGGGTTAGGAACGAAGTGGTGAGGGTGAGAACGGGTGTAAGAAATGAGTTAGCGGCTAGAGTGGATATGAATGTGTTGAGGTGGTTTGGCCATGTTGAGAGAATGGAAAATGGCTGTCTGCTAAAGAAGGTGATGAATGCAAGAGTTGATGGGAGAAGTACAAGAGGAAGGCCAAGGTTTGGGTGGATGGATGGTGTGAAGAAAGCTCTGGGTGATAGGAGGATAGATGTGAGAGAGGCAAGAGAGCGTGCTAGAAATAGGAATGAATGGCGAGCGATTATGACGCAGTTCCGGTAGGCCCTGCTGCTTCCTCCGGTGCCTTAGATGACCGCGGAAGTAGCAGCAGTAGGGGACTCAGCAGTAGGAAGCTTCATCTGTGGTGGAAATGTGGGAGGTTGGGCTGTGGCACCCTAGCAGTACCAGCTGAACTCGGCTGAGTCCCTGGTTAGGCTGGAGGAACGTAGAGAGTAGAGGTCCCCCCCTTTTTTTTTTTTGTTTCTTGTTGATGTCGGCTACCCCCCAAAATTGGGGGAAGTGCCTTTGGTATATGTATGTATATATATATATATATATATATATATATATATATATATATATATATATATATATATATATATATGTGTGTGTGTGTGTGTGTATGTGTATGTGTGTGTGTGTGTGTGTATGTGTATGTGTGTGTGTGTGTATGTGTATGTGTATGTGTGTGTGTGTGTGTGTGTTTGTATAGCTCGAGAGTTAGTCGGTCCTTTGACAGGCTAGGCAGTACTTCATTGGATTGTTTCCTCTGGTTACAGTTCATGTTCCCTTTATCTACACACAGACCGCATAGTCTGGCTTATTCTTCACATTCTCCCATGTCCTCATACACCAGAAAGCGGTGATATTACAAAACAACTCTTTTCTTAAGGGGTTAACTACTGCACTGTAATTGTTCAGTGGCTACTTTCCTTTTGATAAGATAAAAAAAAAAATAAAAACTTTTTTTAGTTAAGCACCCTTTTTAGGAAAATGAGGCACCGAAATCAAATGTATATTCTTGGGTAGCGTCATAGCTTCTGTACTATGGTCTTCCACTGTATTGGGTAGGGTAAATCATAGTTCTTCCTCTTATTTTATCAAAGTTTTTGTGGTTTATATATAAAATATTTATTCAATGTTGATACTGTTCTTTGAATATTTTCCTTTAATTGTTAATGAATTCTGTTATTTCCTTTCTTCACTGGTCAATTTTCCTTGTTGGAGCACCAGGGCTTCTAGCATCCAAGTTTTCCAACTGGGGTTGTAAGTTAAAAAGTAATGATACTTATAACATTTTATATATATATATATATATATATATATATATATATATATATATATATATATATATATATATATATATATATATATATATATATATATATATATATATAGTACACATACATTTGCAGGATTTTCAATGCTTGCTTACCAGTGTGTAAGAAATATCACAGTAGGTTGCACTCAAGATAAATAAAAAAAAAAGACAGAGATGGCGAGAACGGAATGTGCAATGAAAGATGAAATATCGTTGGAAGGAGAAAGGATAATAAGGTAGAATCATTGGAATATACAGGAACTATGATATCTAATGCCAGGTCTTAAGAATTGGAGTTAAATGAAAGATTGAAAAAAACATATCAGACAATAGCTCGGTTAAATAAAATATGGAAAGGAAATCACCCGAAATTAATCCAAAAAAATCAGGCTCTATATCAGTCTAGCAAGATCAGTGGTACTGTATTGACATAAGTCCAGGTATGAAAATGAATCAATATCTTACAGATTTTTTTTATTTCAGAACAAACCTCCTTGTTCATATCTCGCACGGATCCCACAACACTTTCAAATACATTGCATAAGGCTTCGTAACTAACATACTTGAATTAAAAAGATAATTCTTAAAAATTAGGTAAATATACATTTACAACTTAAA
>NC_090747.1:33159136-33166636 GCF_036898095.1 Palaemon carinicauda | reverse complement strand
AGGACATACTGTACATGTTAAATAGGGTGCCCTGATCTAGAGAGGCGAACTGTAGGCGGGTCATCTGGCAAAAGATAAGCAGGTTTTAGACGATCAATTGAGACCCAGTCTTCTTTGCCCCGAATGTTTAGGAGGAATGCTTTCGGACTGCGTCGGATCACAAGGAAAGGTCCCGTGTAAGGGGGCGTTAATGGAGGCTTGCTGGTGTCGTTGCGCAGGAAGACGTGCGTTGCAGAGTTCAAGTCCGTTGGTATGTGATGCTTCGCTGGGGGCTTGTAAGTCTGGCGGCACGGAGTAAATTTTCCCACGACGTGACGTATGCGCTGGAGATCGTCGGAGGAGATTGTAGAAGGAAAAAACTCGGCAGGGACGACCAAAGGGTCACCATACACCATTTCGGCTGCCGAGACGTCGAGGGCGTCTTTAGGAGTGGTCCTTAGTCCAAGGAGGACCCAGGGAAGCTGAGTAAACCAGTTGCAATCCTTGCAGCGGGACATCAAAGCTGCTTTGAGGGTGCGATGAAAACGTACAACCATTCCATTGGCAGCGGGGTTGTAGGCCGTTGTCTGATGTAGGGTGATGCCCAGGAGATTCACTAATGACGTCCATAATTGAGAGGTGAAAGTGGTTCCCCTGTCCGAAATAATATGCTCAGGGATACTGAATCTTGAAATCCATCCAGAGAGTAAGGCAGATGTACATGAGGCGGACGTTGCAGTTTCCATGGGAATGGCTTCAGGCCAACGAGTGGAGCGGTCGATGACGGTAAACAGGTAACGATGTCCTTGTGATGTGGGTAGGGGGCCTACAACGTCGACGTGAATGTGTGCGAAACGACGCTGAGGTTGAGGAAAGGTGCCCACTCCTGAATCCGTGTGTCGATGTACTTTGGAAGTTTGGCAAGAAGTACAGGCACAGACCCAATCCTTAGCATCCTTAGAAATGCCGTGCCAAATGAACTTTGCCTTCAGCAGCTGTGCAGTAGAACGGCACGAGGGATGTGAAAGGCCGTGGATGAAATCAAACACCTGTCGGCGCATGGGAGCAGGAATCCAAGGTCACGGTCTACCAGTACTGACGTCACAGAGGAGGGTGGTGTTGGAGTTTTCGAGGGGAAAATCCTCCCAACGGAGGGACGTGCAGGATGTCCTACAAGCTTGATACTCTGGATCCTGTCTTTGGGCTTCAGCCAGGGGGTTGTAATCCAATCCCAGTTGAACGGCAGCCAACGTGTTTCTTGACAGGGCATCGGCAACGGGATTCATTTTCCCAGGGACGTATTGGAGGGTGCAATTGTATTCAGCCACGGCGGAGAGATGTCGGCGCTGACGGGCGGACCAGGCGTCAGACTGTCGAGTGAAGGCGTGCACCAGAGGCATGTGGTCTGTGCAAATGACGAAGGGCGTACCTTCTAAGAAATGGCAAAAGTTACGGACAGCCAAGTGCACCGCCAGCAATTCTCGATCGAAGGTAGAATAACCCGATTCTGCCTTGGACAGTTTTCTGCTGAATAAGGCCAATGGACGGGGCGAGCCTTTGACCACCTGCTCGAGTACTGCACCAATAGCGACGTCGCTGGCATCGGTGGAGAGAAGGAGAGGGGCGTGTGGGATAGGAAAAGTGAGAGCCGCAGCAGTTGATAGGGCCTTCTTTGCATTGCAGAAGGCTGCTTCTTGAAAGGGACCCCACTTCAGGTCCTTTGGCTTGCCCTTGAGGGAGGCGTAGAGGGGAGCAAGAGTGGCGGCAATGGCTGGCAGAAAACGGTGATAATAGTTGATCATGCCCATGAATTCCTGCAGAGCTTTGACGGTCGAGGGCGTGGGGAAATTCTGAACTGCTGTTACCTTCTCAGGGAGGGGATGGACTCCTTCAAGAGTGTTACGGTGCCCTAAGAACGACACTTCGTTGGCGCCAAAGGTACACTTGTCGTACCGGACTACAAGGCCGTTTTGTTGCAGGCGGTCGAGCACGATGCGCAGGTGACGGAGGTGTTCCTCTTTAGAGGAGGAGAACACAAGTATGTCGTCCACATAACATACACAGAAAGGGAGGTCCCCTAAGATGCCATCCATGAGACATTGAAACGTTGCCCCAGCATTACGAAGGCCAAAACAGGAGTAATTGAAGGTGTATGTGCCAAACGGAGTGGTGATGGCGGTCTTGGGGATGTCTTCTGGGTTCATAGGCACCTGATAATACCCCTTCAGGAGGTTGAGCGTAGAGAAAACCTTTGCTTTGTGCAGGTAGGAGGTTACATCGGCAATGTTTGGGAGGGGGTAGTGATCCGGTTCTGTTTGCATGTTCAGGCGCCTGTAATCCCCGCACGGACGGAGGGAGCCGTCTTTCTTCAGAACGATGTGTAAGGGTGACGACCATGGGCTGGAGGCCTTTTGGCAAAGGCCAATTTTCTCCATTTCGGCGAACGTCTGTTTGGCGGCTGCCAATCGTTCCGGTGCCAGACGTCTGAATTTTGCGAAGACTGCGGGTCCCGTCGTCTTGATATGGTGATAAATACCGTGCTTGGCAGGAACCGTTGGCGTTTGGAGAAGTTCTGGACGGAAAACTTCCGGGTACGACGTGAGGAGGTGGGCGTAAGCATCCGTGGGTGCGCTGATGTGGAGAGCGAGGTTAGAGGGGGCGGGTTGAAGAGGTGTCGACAAGTACGAGTCTGCGTTGACCAATCGTCGTTGGGCGACATCGACCAGAAGGTGGAAATGAGAGAGGAAATCCGCACCGAGGATTGGCATTGTGACGTCAGCAACGAGAAACTTCCAATTGAATTTACCGTTTCCGAACGATAATGTGAGGCTCTCGTAACCATAGGTGGGTATCGCAGATCTGTTGGCAGCTACCAAGCGGACGTCGGCAGATGTAGACAGACTACGTTGTGCCTTGAAGAGTTTCCTTGGCAAAAGAGAACGACAAGCACCCGTGTCTACCAAAAATCGCACGCCCGTTCCTGCATCCTGTAAAAAGAAAAGATTAGAAACATGGGAGGCCACCGCCACAAGCGATGGCCTACTTACACGTTTTTTGGCCACTGACAATCTGTGGCACATTTCTTCGCTGTTTCCCCGAATCTGAAGTGGTAGTAGCAAAACTGCGGCGGGTGGGAGGTAGTAAGGGGCTTTAGAAGTCGTTCGTTGGGGCGCGAGCGATTGGTGGGTGGTGGGCGGCTTTGTCGCCGCTTCGGCACGTCACGGGGTAGGCATGTATGTCCTACGGCATTCATGTCAGCTTCGGTGTACGTTGAATAGGCATCCTCGTCGTCAGGGGTGGAGGTGTTGATGGAGGTCTTGAATTGGCTGTCCAAAAGGGCGTCGGCTTTGGTCATCAAGTCCTTTATGGGTAAACTATCGACATCGGGTATGGCAGCGAGCACAGGTTCAGGTAAACGGCGTATCCAAAGGGCACGGAGTAGGTTCACCTCACGAGGAGAGCCGTCTGCGGCAGGTTGAAGGCGAGTGATACTGGTCATTTCCCTGAGGGCAAGCGAAGCCCTTTGGTCCCCCAACGGTTGTTGCAAGAGCTGATAAAGCTTTGCTATACGGGCGGCTGGCGACGGCGAGTACTGCTGCAGAAGGTATGATTTGAGGTCGTCATACGCTATTGGGGTGTCTCCTTGTTCACAAAGCCAGTCAGATATTTCTGGGAAGGTGTCCTCGGGTATCGCCGCGAGAACATAATCCGCTTTGGTGGTTGAGCGAGTCACGCCCCTGATACGAAACTGGACTCCTGCGCGCTGAAACCAAGCAAACACCTCTCCGCTGGCAAACGATGAAAGTTTGAATGGAGCGGCCGCAGCACCAACTGCCGTAGAGTCCGCCATAGTACCAACGATGAAGGGGCGAGGGGGTGGGGGTGGAAGGCGGTGGGAGCGAGTCGACTTCCGGGGTCACCAATGTGACGGGCCGAGAGAGGAGTTGTGAAATCAAAGGCAGATTGGAAACGACTGAGCTATATTGTTGTGGAACACTCTCCTTATATACAAAACCTCAAGGCAACAGGACATGACAAGTTCACAAGACAGACAATATCACTGAGGAAAAACCAGACAGGAATTTTCATGTTCGTTTTAGTGCGAGTGAGGAGTGAAGATACAAGCATAATATATACAAAAGGAATTATGTACAATTGTGTGAAACACGGTTGGTACAACCCCCATCTTCAAAAGTGGATCAAGACTAGAGGCAAGTAATTATAGACCTGTTTGTCTAACATCACATATTATGAAAGTTTATGAGAGGGTAATAAAAAAGAAAATAATGAATTATTTGGTTCAAAATAATTTGTTTAATACAGATCAACACGTTTTTGTGCCCGGGATAAGTACACAAACCCAACTGATAGCACACTATGAAAACATATACAAAAACATGATAAATGAAAAAGACAGATGTGATCTATCTAGATTTTGCAAAAGCCTTTGACAAGGTAGACCATAATATGTTAGAGAAAAAATGAGAAATCATAATATTGTGGGAAAGATAGGAAAATGGGTAAAAGAATTCCTGCAAAACAGAAAACAGATAGTGGTTGCCATTGACTTCTGTTTGTTATTATGATCTCAGACTGTGATGTTGAAAACTCTGTAGTGAGAGGTTTCACCGATGACACAAGAATAAGTAGAGAAATTACTTGTGATGAAGATAGGAACTCACTACAAAGAGATCTAAACAAAATATATGAATGGGCGGAGATAAACAGGATGGTATTTAACTCCGATAAATTCGAATCAATGAATTATGGAAACCTAGAAGGAATGGTATATGCATAAAAGGGACCTAATAACGAGACAATCACAAACAAGGAAGCAATTAAAGTCCTTGGTGTAATGTTAAATAGGAATATGTTATACAACGACCAAATAGCAACACTGTTGGCTAAATGTAAAGCAAACATGGGAATGTTATTCAGACACTTTAAAACAATAAAAGCTGAACACATGATTATGCTTTACAAAACTTATGTTTTTATTACGCTCGAGTACTGCAATGTGATATGGTACCCACAACCAAAAGGATATTGCACAAAGGTAGCTGTATTGAGTAAGAAGCTCCCTTCCTTTGTGTCCTCTCCTGCTAGAGCCTTCCCCTTCTTACAGAAAGGGTTTGCGGCTGTGCTAAAAGCAGTCGAGGCCGGCAAGCCTTGCCCCTCCCTGGAGGAGTGTAAACCCTTGTCGCTGGCCCTGCCTATGGACCACAAAGACTGGACGGACGTCCATCTTACCTTCTCAGTTGGGAAGTTGGAGGCTGATATTGCCGGACGACAGTTCAGCGAGGACCTCCCTAAGCTGTCTGACTATCTTTTGCGGAGAGAGCTCGAGACAAAAGAAAGACTGGCTGCCTCAATGTCTCTTCAGACTACTCTTGAGACGATGGCAAGTGACCCCAAGGTCCATGAAATGTTCATGGTAGTGGCCAAGACTCATCTGGCCACAGTGACGAAGGATCTTTATAGCTTCGTCAGGGCGAGGAGAGCTTGTAGGGAGTTCGTGTTCACTTCGGCTACGGTGAGGCACGAGCCAAGGAAACTAATCTCCTCCAACATTTGGGGCAAAGACCTTTTCCCTACCGAAATGGTCAAAGAAGTTGTTGATGAGGCCGCCACGGAGAATAGAAACCTTCTCCAGAAGTGGGGCCTGGCTATCAAAAGAAAGTCTTCCCCGGATGAGGGTCCTCAACCAAAGAGGAAGACTATGAGGACTAGGCTACCGTCTCGGCCAGCCAAGCCTCTTCGACAGCAACAGCAACTGCAATTACCATTGCCTTCAGTGCCCCAGATGGTGGCACAAACCCCGACCATATTCCAGTGGGTACCCCAGGCTGTGTCGACACAGTCCACGGCATTCACCCCAACATTCGAAGGGCAGTCCACTTCCTTTCGAGCAAAGCCTAGAGGAGCACCCAGAGGATCGTCTAGGCACCCCTCAAGGGGAAGGGGATTCAGGGGTGGTCGCGGTCAGGGAGGCAAGACATCAGGACGGCAGTCCAAGTGAGATGATGCCGGTAGGAGGGAGACTTCAGAATTTACGGGATCGGTGGACCTTCGATCCCTGGGCCCACAACTTACTCAAGAACGGACTGGGCTGGAGCTGGTACAGCACTCCACCCCCGTGCCCTTGGTTTTTCCAACACTCCACCCCCGTTCTGGAGGAGTACGTCCAAGAACTGTTGGAAAAAAAAAGTGATCCGAAGGGTAAAGTCCATCAAATTCCAAGGGAGGCTGTTTTGTGTTCCCAAGAAAGACTCGGAAAAACTCAGAGTCATTCTGGACTTGTCGACACTCAACAAGTTCATAGTGAATTGCAAGTTCAAGATGCTAACACTGCAACACATAAGGACCTTACTGACCAAGAGGGCATATTCCGTCTCCATAGACTTGTCAGACGCCTATTGGCACGTCCCAATCAACCGTCGACTCTCCCCCTACCTAGGGTTCAAGCTATAACGAAGCCTATACGCCTTCAGAGCCATGCCATTCGGGCTAAATATAGCCCCAAGGATTTTCACGAAGCTTGCGAGCGTAGCTCTCAAACAATTACGCCTAAAGGGAATTCAGGTAGTAGCCTACCTGGACGACTGGCTGGTGTGGGCAGCTTCCGAGACAGAATGCTTGCAAGCTTCCAGTCAAGTGATCCAGTTCCTAGAGTATCTAGGCTTCAAGATCAACAGAAAAAAGTCTCGACTTTCTCCATGTCAAAAGTTCCAGTGGCTGGGAATCCACTGGGACCTAATGTCACACCGTTTCTCCATCCCGGCGAAGAAAAGGAAGGAGATAGCGGGTTCTGTCAAGAGACTTCTAGATTCCGAAAGGATATCAAGACGCGAACAGGAGAGGGTACTAGGTTCTCTCCAGTTTGCTTCGGTGACAGACCCGGTGTTAAGAGCACAGCTAAAGGATGCAACCGGAGTTTGGAGAAATTATGCATCAAACGCGCGAAGAGATCTGAGAAGACCAGTTCCGCTTCGGCTACGTACTCTTTTCAGGCCTTGGTCCCAAGCCAGACATCTAAAGAAGTCGGTTCTTCTTCAGCCACCTCCCCCGTCGGTGACGATTCACTCAGACGCCTCGAAGGAGGGATGGGGAGGTCACTCTCATCGGAAAAAAGTCCAGGGGACTTGGTCCAAGCTATTCAAGACCTTTCACATAAACTTTCTAGAAGCTATGGCAGTGCTACTTACCTTAAAGAAAGTCTCCCCGCGTCACTCGATCCACATAAGGTTGGTGATGGACAGCGAGGTAGTTGTGCGATGCTTGAATCGACAAGGATCGAGGTCACCACCTTTAAACCAGGTGATGTTGGCCATCTTCCGATTGGCGGAAAAGAAGAAGTGGTACCTGTCGGCAGTTCACCTTCAAGGAGTTCGCAATGTGACAGCGGACGCTCTATCCATGTTCACACCGATAGAGTCGGAATGGTCCTTAGACGCAGGATCATTTTCCTTCATTCTGAATCAAGTCCCAGAACTGCAGATAGACCTCTTTGCGACGAAAGAC
>NC_090747.1:33136636-33151636 GCF_036898095.1 Palaemon carinicauda | reverse complement strand
CAGAGAATTTACCCTAAGGTACCAGAATTCTAACTCCTGGAGCGAATATCCCTCGTGAAAGGGATATCGCGACATATCAGAGGACGTATTCTTGACACGCCACATAGCAATCTGCACCCTGAACAGAGATTTCGTCTCGCAGGGGGCAATTGGCAAGAAACGAATTCGGGAAAGAAAAAAGGGGAGCCGCTCCCAAGGCTCCCTATCTCCCATTTCGTAAGCGTGCCTGGCGCCAATCCTGGCGCCATCTGTATTCCTTGTAGCGCACACGAGGTGCTCCAGATACTGTATGTAGGGAGGGGTCCTACAGCCCTTTCTTAGAAAGGCAAGGGCGGGTCCATCAGGACGACATGGCCATCTCACCCAAAAATAGATTTTTCGCTTCGCTCAAAATCCGTTTTTTGGGCTCAAGTCATGTCGTCCTGATGGAAGTATACCAGAGCATTACTGTATCTGTGGATTCTCAGAACGTGCCATACTCCCCGGAGGTAATTTTTCCCAGTCGACTAGACCTAGAGACCTAAGATGTTACCGTTATACATCTTTTTAACTAACCATAAACCATGTTAGAGCTTCCTGCCCCCTACAGGGAAGAGTCCTACTAGACTCTGGAAAAGTCTCGAAGAGTACATATACCTATGTATGAATACCAGGCAAGCCAATATAGTGGTCTCACTCTATATTAAGTAAAGCATAGTTGGTAAAGAACCACTGCGTCAATATGAAATATCGACCAGTTCTCCGCACAATACTTGTATTGGACAAAGGTATATATCCGCATAGGAGGAAACTTGTAAATCCGCCACCGTCCCCTTATGGGATGGAGTCCTCCCGTTAAGGGAAAGCATAAACCAATGCAACATAGCTTGCATAAAGGAACAATTCTATTAGAATTATCCCAGATAAGGTACATAGAATGAATGCTCAATTATACCAATAAATTGACACAGGTGAAGGAGACACAAGGTTCTCAAGAACAAGTTTATTGACAGACAATAAACAGACAGGTTACCACAATTATATATATATATATATATATATATATATATATATATATATATATATATATATATATATATATATATATATATATATATATATATATATATATATATATATATATATATATATATATATATATATATATATATATATATATATATATATATATATAGAAGAGGATAACCCAAAACTTTAAGCATAAGTATGATAGTAAACAGAACTTGTTTATCTGAAAGAAAAAACATTAAATGCCAATTTTAAGATACCGAGGTATCAAAGTCATAAAAGTCTGTATTACAAATCAATCACATTAGCGTTAGAAACGCTCGGCACACATGTCTGCACTTATGCTAGGTTCACCTTTGGAAATGGAACAGTCTACATGGGCAACTCAGTGCCCTCACTTAGTTTGTAGTACAGTATGTAACTACACACTCACCCTGGAATTAATCGTCCCAATTAAAACCACTGTTCCTCGCAGAGTTAAACAGTAGGGTTAACGACGCGACCCACTGCTACCACAGATCTCTTTAGTTCCTCTACTAGCTTCGCATAGTGGCGAAAGAACACTCTGGAAGACTTCCAGCCAGTGTATGAACGGAGATGTCCAAAATCCATACTGTCAGGATCCGCTCGTCGAATGAAATATGTGATTTTCGCTCTGAGTTGATTCAGAGATAAATTTGAGCCTGATGTTTCTCCCCTGAATAGTTGACCACCCTTGAAGTCTAAAGTTCTATGAAGATAGACCTTTAGGCATTCTACTGGACATAGAGATGCATCTTCTTTCAGAGGGCAGATTCTCCAGGGACCCCACCTGTTGGTGGGTAACTCATTCTTGGCGAGAAACGTAGGATCCGGAAACAGGTTCAGTTCTCCCCCATCCAGGAACTGAACACGACCTGCCTCTCTCGAGAGGGCTACAATCTCACTAACCCTGGCCCCGGACGCGAGTGCAAATAGGAAAATAACTTTTTGAGTCAAACCCTTCAACGCACACTCTTCATTGCTCAACAGAGAAGCGAAATGAAGAACTTTGTCTAAAGACCATGAAATGGGCTTTGGAGGTGCTGAAGGTCTGAGCCTAGCGCAGGCTTTCGGAACTTTATTAAAGAACTCGTTACCTAGGTCGACCTGGAAGGCATATAGAATGGATCTTGTCAAAGCAGACTTACACGCTGAAATCGTGTTAGCTGCCAATCCTTGACCATGGAGGTGGATGAAGAAAGATAAGCAGAAGTCTGTCGAGATCTCCTGCGGATTCTTCGCCTTGACAAAGGCCACCCATTTTCTCCAAGATGATTCATATTGCCTTCTAGTAGATTTGCACTTATATTCCTCTAGGAAGTCTATGCTGGCTTTCGAAATCCCGAAACGCTTTCTCACCGCTAGGGAGAGAAAATCATGAGCTGCAGGGTCCGGGTTTTCTGTAATGAAGTGCAGACAGTCGACGTCTGGACTCACTGGGTCAGAACTGGATTTGGTAGCGGTACAAACTTCAGCTGTTGTTCCAATGCCAGGGGGAACCACACGCTGTTCGGCCACTTGTGGGCTATTATTGCCGCTACCCCCTTGAAGGATCTCAGTTTGTTGAGGACCCTCAACAGAAGGTTGTGAGGAGGGAACAGATAAATCCTGGACCCTCTGTTCCAGTTGAGGGACATCACGTCCACTGCTTCCGCTAAGGGGTCCTCGTACGGGGACACGTATAGGGGCAACTTCTTGTTGTCTTTCGTCGCAAAGAGGTCTATCTGCAGTTCTGGGACTTGATTCAGAATGAAGGAGAATGATCCTGCGTCTAAGGACCATTCCAACTCTATCGGTGTGAACTTGGATAGAGCATCCGCTGTCACATTGCGGACTCCTTGAAGGTGAACTGCCGACAGGTACCACTTCTTCTTTTCCGCCAATTGGATGATGGCCAACATCACCTGGTTGAGAGGTGGTGACCTCGATCCTTGTTGATTCAAGAATATCAAAACTACCTCGCTGTCCATCACCAACCTTATGTGGATCGAGTGATGCGGGGAAACCTTCTTTAAGGTAAGGAGCACTTCCATATCTTCTAGAAAGTTTATGTGAAAGGTCTTTAATAGCTTGGACCAAGTCCCCTGGACTTTACTCCGATGAGAGTGACCTCCCCATCCCTCCCTCGAGGCGTCTGAGTGAATCGTCACCGACTGGGGGAGGTGGCTGAAGAAGAACCGACTTCTTTAGATGTCTGGCTTGGGACCAAGGCCTGAGAAGAGTACGTAGCCGAAGCGGAACTGGTCTTCTCAGATCTCTTCGCACGTTTGATGCATAACTTCTCCAAACTCCGGTTGCATCCTTTAGCTGTGCTCTTAGCACTGTGTCTGTCACCGAAGCAAACTGGAGAGAGCTCAGTACCCTCTCCTGTTCGCGTCTTGATATCCTTTCGGAATCTAGAAGTCTCTTGACAGAACCCGCTATCTCCTTCCTTTTCTTCGCCGGGATGGAGAAACGGTGTGACAAAAGGTCCCAGTGGATTCCCAGCCACTGGAACTTTTGAGATGGAGAAAGTCGAGACTTTTTTTCTGTTGATCTTGAAACCTAGGTACTCTAGGAACTGGATCACTTTACTGGAAGCTTGCAAGCATTCTGTCTCGGATGCTGCCCACACCAACCAGTCGTCCAGGTAGGCTACTACCTGAATTCCCTTTAGGCGTAATTGTTTGAGAGCTACGCTCGCAAGCTTCGTAAAAATCCCTGGGGCTATATTTAGCCCGAATGGCATGGCTCTGAAGGCATATAGTCTTCGTTGTAGCCTGAACCCTAGGTAGGGGGAGATTCGACGGTTGATTGGAATGTGCCAATAGGGTTTGACAAGTCTATAGATACGGAATATGCCCTCTTGGGCAGTAAAGTCCTTATGTGTTGCAGTGTTAGCATCTTGAATTTGCAATACACTATGAACTTGTTGAGTGGCGACAAGTCCAGAATGACTCTGAGTTTTTCCGAGTCTTTCTTAGGAACACAAAACAGCCTCCCTTGGAATTTGATGGACTTCACCTTTCGGATCACATTTTTCTCCAACAGTTCTTGAATGTACTCCTCCAGAACGGGGGTGGAGTGTTGGAAAACCCGAGGGCACGGGGGTGGAGTGCTGTACCAGCTCCAGCCCAGTCCATTCTTGAGTAGGCTGTGGGCCCAGGGATCGAAGGTCCACCGATCCCGAAATTTTAGAAGTCTCCCTCCTACCGGTATCATCCCACTTGGACTGCCGTCCTGAGGTCTTGCCTCCCTGACCACGACCACCCCTGAATCCCCTTCCCCTTGAGGGGCGCCCAGACGAGCCTCTGGCTGCCCTTCTAGGCTTTGCTCGAAAGGAAGTAGACTGCCCTTCGAACGATGGGGTGAATGCCGTTGACTGTGTCGACACGGCCTAGGGTACCCACTGAAAAGTGGTCGGGGTTTGTGCCACGATCTGGGGCACTGGAGGCAATGGCAATTGCAGTTGCTGTTGCTGTCTAAAAGGCTTGGCTGGCCGAGACGGTAGCCTAGTCCTCATAGTCTTCCTCTTTGGTTGAGGACCCTCATCCGGGGAATACTTTCTTTTGATAGCCAGGCCCCACTTCTGGAGAAGGTTTCTATTCTCCAAGGCGGCCTTATCAACTACTTCTTAGACCAAATCGGTAGGGAAAAGGTCTTTGCCCCAAATGTTGGAGGAGATTAGTTTCCTTGGCTCGTGCCTCACCGTAGCCGAGGTGAACACGAACTCCCTACAAGCTCTCCTCGCCTTGACGAAGCCGTAAAGGTCCTTCGTCACTGTGGCCAGATGAGTCTTGGCCACCACCATGAAAATTTCATGGACCTTGGGGTTACTTGCCATCGTCTCAAGAGTAGTCTGAAGAGACATTGAGGCAGCCAGTCTTTCTTTTGTCTCGAACACTCTCTGCAAGAGAAAGTCAGACAGCTTAGGGAGGTCCTCGCCGAACTGACGTCCGGCGATATAAGCCTCCAACTTCCCAACTGAGAACGTAAGATGGACGTCCTTCCAGTCTTTGTGGTCCATAGGTAGGGGCAGCGACAAGGGTTTACACTCCTCCAGGGAGGGGCAAGGCTTGTCGGCCTCGACTGCTCTTGGTACAGCCGCAAACCCTTTCTGTAAAAAGGGGAAGGCTCTAGCAGGAGAGGACACAAAGGAAGGGAGCTTCTTGCTCAATGCAGCTACCTTTGAGTTAGAGAAGCCCCTCTCTTTCAACGAGGATGAAAGGAGAGCTTGAGCCTTAGTATGGTCCATCACTATGACTTCCTTCGGCTCTGTCTCCTCCTTTGAAGCTGGTTCCTTCATCAGCCGGACACATGGTTTAGCATCTGAGCACAAGGGAAGGTGTTTCACATTGAGCATTTTCTGGGGCCCATGTGATTCTGCAAGGCTCAGCATCCGCAGTTCCATTGCAGCCGCCTTCTCCTGATTCTCCTTCTGCATCTGTTGGATCATTCCAACAATGGAGGAGAGGGCCTGTCCCAGCTCTACTGGGAGACCAGCCGATGTTGAGGGAATAGGCTCCGGGATCTGAACCGGAGTAGCCGACACCTCGTCGACCTCTTCCTCTACAACGTCTGGGGCTTGAACTTCACACTGGGCTTCTGCCAGGAGGTCTTCCTCCAGACACTCGTCCACGACAGACATCCTGTCATCTAACTGGATGTCTTGCATAGCGACCGAGACTTCAGCATCCACCTGGATCTGAACTTGGGTGATCTCTTCTTGAGGCTGGGGAATCATTGCATCAGCTGATGCCCTGGGGAAAAGATACGCCCTCATCTTCTCACTTGGAAGATAAGGTCCAGAGGTGTTCTTCTGGAAGCCCCTTACCCAGGTAAGAAGCTTCTCCCTTGCTATATCCCTTGATTCCGCCATCCTAGGGGAATCAAAGGCCTCCGTAATTAGATTAATGCACACAGTACATACCTGAGGGTCCCAATACCGGAGATCACCCTTGGAGACAGCGCATGCTGCGTGTCTCCTACCAAACTCATGTCCGCAGAGGCTCTTGCTGCGGACGTTGCAGAAGACACTTCCGCACTTCGGAGGGTCCTTCTGTAAAGAGAAGAAATTTCCATGAGTATCAAGTGAACTATGTATCACTGGATATGCATAGTAGAGCATAACAATACAGAAAGGAAAGACACACACTTGTGTGTCCCTCACAACCCATTGTTGCAGCCTTCCAGATAATAAAATCAAATGGTTAATCTCTTATAGAGTAACCAATGCAAAGTTTCAGGAGGAAACAGGTGGAGCTCACACCTAAGCAATGATTTTAAAATCCTGGATAATAGACAGGAAAGAACTCACTTTCCTATCTGTAGGGCAACAGCAAAGGACTTGTGCAAGAAAACACAAAAGTGTTAGAACACACAGTGCTGTACCAAAACCCATACTATAGTTTTCTTCTTACAGTATATGTTATACTGAAGAATACTGGTACAGTATAGGAGGTTACGTGCCGGCCAGCAACACACCATAACTAGCTTTAAAGTATACTACTTAACAGCTATAAGGCGGCAGAACGCTGGTTCAAATGCATGTGCCGGCCGGCATTAAGTGCCGGCCGGCATTAAGTGCCGGCCGGCAACAGCCAATGCCGGCCGGCAACTACACAAGGTAGTATCCAGCTGCCAGCCACACTCTTGGTGACCGGCAGACAAGGGCTGACATTAGCCGGCCGGCAAAGGTACAGGACCGATGCCAGCCGGCAGCAAAAGAACCAGAGGACTACAACCGCCCGGCTGCCGGCCTATGACGCCGGCAGCCGGGTTGGGTACAGCACTAGAAGAAAAACAGAATGGATGCCGGGTGTTATGTATTATTGTAACAATGTACTATATTATTTCAAGTGTTTCAGGTATTGCACAACATTGCATCATATTGCATGAATAAGACATGTTATGCTTTATACATAAGATTAATGATTTGTTTTGGTATTAGGATTCAAACATTTGTTGGTAACCTCAGATAAGATGTGATTCTTTATGATTTGTACTGGAGTAGGATTTAAGTCTTTTCAGAGGGATGCTCTTTTGTTTAGCAATGTTTTGGTTTATGAGATTGTGTAAGACGCTCCATATGCACTTAGGAGTCAGCTGTCACAGAGTAAAGTTCATAATGTAGTCTTTTATACATTAAAGGTATATTTTATAATACCAACGTATTATTACCCATCAAGCCACATTCGACGACATCAGATGGGATCAGCTGAGAAATAATTACTAACAATTATTCATCTATGTTCCAGGTAATTATTATGGTTAATAGAACTTCCTACCTAAGCATCAATATCTTATATTTGGCGACGAGGATGGGATCAGCTGAGAAATAATTACTGACAATTATTCATCTATGTTCCAGGTAATTATTATGGTTAATAGAACTTCCTACCTAAGCATCAATAACTTATATTTGGCGACGTTTGAGGACGACGGACAAGCAGGGAGAAGCAAGCAGGGAGAAGCATTGGAGCCTATGCACAAGGACGGCCAGCACAAGAGAAGGTCTTTGTACATCAGTGGACACGAGTAAAATCGCCCAATGAAGATTTTACCAGCAGCAGAATAGGAATTTTATCAAATACACAAAAAGGGTGAAATTTAAAGTTGGGTAGGTAGGAAGTATACTTGTGACTGCAGAACAGTAACTTAACCTACCACAGTTATTAAGGTAAGCAAACAAAATGCCTTTTAATATAGAACCCTCAAGCTTTCAGCGTCACTGCTGAGCCTAATTCTGTTGCAACACGATGGCAACAGTGGTGTGAGGAATTTAAGATTTATTTAGAAGCATTAGGGAATATGAAGGATGCACAAAGGAAGGCATTATTACTTCATACAGCAGGTAGAGAAGTTCGGGAAGTGTTTAAGACTTTGCAGCCTACAGATGACACAAGTGAAGCTGCAATTAAGGCTCTTACCACATATTTTGCTCCTCAGGTCAATAAATTTTTTGAAAGATACCAGTTTTCAGCGCAGGCTTATCAGAGAGAAAATGAAAGTTTAGATGCATTTGTGACTAGACTAAAGAATTTAGCCGTTTCATGTGAATTTCTAGAGTTAGAAAATGTTATCATAGATCAAGTAATTGCACATTGCACATCAGAAGAGCTAAGAAAGAAATTATTGCAAGATAAAGATTTAACATTAGAAAAGGTATTGATAACAGGCAGAGCTTTAGAAACATCAAATAGGCAAAGTCACATAATAGGTAGTTCTACAAGCAATAGAATGGAAAATTCGAAAATTAATACAGTAGGTTCTAAGTGGAAAACCAATGAGAATCAGAGAAGGAATATGTCAAAGCCTAGTCATAGAAAAGTGCCTAACACTAATGTTCATAAATATCAGAATCAGGCTTATACACAGAAACAACAGGAAAAAACCAAGTGTTGTAGGTGTGGTAAAACTGATCATCTTACATACGAAGCAAAGAAATGCCCTGCTACTGGACAGACATGCCAGAATTGCAGAAAGCTGGGTCATTTTGCAACTGCTTGTAGATTCCCTAAACAGTACGCAAAGAAAATAAATGCTACAGTTGATACTATGGGTCAAGAGAATAATGAGGAAAATGTTCATGATAATCAGGTTAGTTCAGAAACTGATTTTGCATTTCACATAAACTCAGTCAACAAAGGTGCAAAGAAACATATCATGGTAGAAGTAATCATAAATGGTAAACCAATTTTGATGCAAGTTGACACAGCAGCCGATGTATCAATTATGTCTGAGAAAATGGCTAAAAGCATTCCTAATTTGTTATTAGAAGGTACAAATAGAGTTTTGAAAAGTTATAATGGTTTTGATATTCAGGTAATAGGTGCTTCGAACGTAGAAGTACAGTACAAAGAACAGAAATTAGAGAGAATGCCATTAACAGTAGTAAAAGGTAATGGACAAACTTTGCTAGGTTTAGATTGGCTACAGTATTTGAAGTTAGATTGGCCTAGTATTTTGAAGGTTGCAGGTAGACAAGATGAAAACAAAAATGAAATGTCTATGGATGATATCCTATCAGAGTTTCAAGACGTATTTGAAGATAAAATAGGTACAGTAAAGAACGCAAAGGAAATTTTAGTTTTGAAACCTGACAGTTCTCCTAGATTTTTTGCTCCGAGACCAGTACCGTATGATTGAAAAGTGCAGTTGAAACAGAAATCAGGAGATTAGAAAGTGAAGGTTCTTGGGAAAAGGTTACATATTCAGATTGGGCTACACCATTAGTTCCTATTGTGAAGGAAAGTGGACAGGTTAGGTTATGTGGAGATTACAAAGTAACGTTAAATCCACAACTGCAAGTAGCTCAACATCCCTTACCAAATCCGAAAGACATGTTTGCAACTATGTCAGGATGCAGTGTTTTTTTCTAAATTAGATTTAAGACAAGCATTTCAACAGCTTCCCATGGATGAAACTTCACAAGAATTATGTACAGTAAATACATCCTTAGGTTTGTTTAGGCCAAAGAGATTACCTTATGGAGTTGCAAGTAGTCCAGCTATATGGCAACAAACTATGGATAAGATTTTTTCAGGAATGCAAGGAGTATTCATTTTTATAGATGATATTTTAATTGCGGGTAAAGACACAAGAGAACATAGAGAAAGATTGCGAACAGTTCTGAAGAAGTTGAAGAAACATAATATTAGAGTAAATAAGAACAAATGTATTTTAGAAGTTGATTCAGTGGAATACTTAGGTTTTGTAATAAATGGCAAGGGTATTCACAAAACTAAAGAGAAGATTAAAGCTGTACAATCAACAAAAGTGCCAGAAAATGTTAAGGAATTACAATCATTTCTAGGTTTAGTAACATTTTATGGGAATTTCATTCAGAATTTGTCTACAATTGCACATCCATTGGATAATCTGTTGAATAAGGGTGTAGAATGGAAGTGGACAAAAGAGTGTCAGGAATCTTTTGAAAGAATCAAGCAGGAAATAACATCACCTACATTCTTAGTACATTATCAAATGGATTTACCAGTTAAATTAGTATGTGATGCATCAAACATAGGTTTAGGTGCAGTATTATCTCATGTAATGCCAGATGGAACAGAAAAACCAATTGCATTCACTTCTAGAGTATTGAACAAGGCAGAAAGGAATTACTCTCAAATAGAAAAGGAAGGTTTAGCATTAGTTTATGGAGTTAAAAAATTCCATATGTATCTTTATGGTAGGAAAAAGTTCACACTTGTTACAGATCATAAACCTTTATTAGCAATATTGGGTCCAAAAGCAAGTTTACCTACGTTGGTAGCTGCAAGACTACAACGTTGGGCAGTTACGTTAGCAGCGTACCACTATGATATAGAATACCGTCAAACATCAAATATGGGTAATGCAGATGCTTTATCCAGATTACCCGTAGACAAAGCTCCAGAAGAGTATGATGACGGTGTTCTGTTAATTTCAGTATATAATGTACCAATAACTGCAAAAGATGTAGCACACAGTACCAAGCAAGACCCAGTACTTAGTAAGGTTTTGGAGAGTTTAATGACAGGTAGGGACTTATGTGGAAAGGAGGAAAATTGTAAACCGTATAAGGATATATGGTATGAACTGAGTGTGACACAAGGAATAGTAATGAGAGGTTCCAGGGTAGTTATTCCTAATTCACTGAGAAATAAGGTTTTGTCTGAAATACATGCTGATCACCAAGGTATTGTAAGGTCAAAGTCAATTGCGAGAACTTTTGTATGGTGGCCAGGTGTAGATAAAGATGTGGAATGTTATATTAAGAATTGTATGAATTGTGTTATGCAATAAAACAATCCTCAATTTGCTAGAATGCACCCGTGGGAGTTACCCAGGTATCCATGGCAAAGAGTGCATATAGATTTTGCAGGTCCTTTTTTTAATTATTTGTTTTTGATAGTAGTAGATGCTTGCAGTAAGTGGCCAGAAATTATCCCAATGAAGACGACAACGTCTTACGCCACAATTAAAGAGTTAATGCAAATTTTTTCAACGCATGGTATTCCAGAAAGAATTGTTACAGATAATGATCCACAATTTACATCACAAGAGTTTAAAGAATTTTGTAATGTCAATGGTATAAAGCATACATTTTCAGCTACATATCATCCATCCACTAATGGAGAGGCTGAAAGATTTGTCCAAAAGTTTAAACACAATATGAAGTGTAGAAAAGCAAATTCAGGTAATATATTTTTGAATGTGTCAAAATTTTCATTGTCTTATAGAACAACGCCGCACGGCACAACAGGCGTGGCACCCTCAAATTTGTTAATGGGGAGGAGGATAAGGTGTAAGTTAGATTTGTTGTATCCAAGTTTGCAAAGTGATTTAGAAGATAAAGGGTATAAACAAGTAGCAAAGCTTCCTAATGTAAGACATTTTCTACCTTTGTCTGATGTCATGGTAAGATCGTACAACACTCCAGAGAAGTGGGTACCAGGAGAGATTGTAAGAGATAGGAAATTTACATTATGATGTTCGTGTTGGTGATAATGTTGTAAAACGTCATGTTGATCAATTACAGCCGTTAAACAGAAAGACAGTAGAGCATGTGAATGTTAGAGATGAGAAACTTAAAGAAGCAGTTAGATCAAATGAGTCAAGTATTAACCAAGATGGTCCAACATCCAATGGAGATTCAGAACCAATTTATGTACCAGTACAAGATGAGGTTAAAGTGCTTCCTAATAGGATTAACAGAGGAAAGCACCCCGAGAGATTAGATTTATGAATATTTTTACAATGTCAAGTTAAGGGGGAGGAGACTGTTATGTATTATTGTAACAATGTACTATATTATTTCAAGTGTTTCAGGTATTGCACAACATTGCATCATATTGCATGAATAAGACATGTTATGCTTTATACATAAGAGTAATGATTTGTTTTGGTATTAGGATTCAAACATTTGTTGGTTACCTCAGATAAGATGTGATTCTTTATGATTTGTACTGGAGTAGGATTTAAGTCTTTTCAGAGTGATGCTCTTTTGTTTAGCAATGTTTTGGTTTATGAGATTGTGTAAGACGATCCATATGCACTTGGGAGTCAGCTGTCACAGAGTAAAGTTCATAATGTAGTCTTTTATACATTAAAGGTATATTTTATAATACCAACGTATTATTACCCATCAAGCCACATTCGACGACATCAGATGGGATCAGCTGAGAAATAATTACTAACAATTATTCATCTATGTTCCAGGTAATTATTATGGTTAATAGAACTTCCTACCTAAGCATCAATATCTTATACCGGGATAAGAGTGTACACTACCTCCAAGCCCGGCAATCCGAAAGAGTGCAAATAAGGAAGGGGAGAATCTAATTCAGGCTTCCTGACCAATGTCGTCTGACTCTGCAGGCCGGCATGGATGAGGGACCAAGGGAGGTCCGGGCAGCACTCAAAGCAGAAGACCCTTGCCGGCCGGCAGCTCTGCCGGCCGGCAAGGGACTGAGTCAATTCCACATCCTAACCTATTCTAGGTCCAGATGTAGAATGACGTACAGTACTGTAATGGCTAGGCCATTACGGAGATAGAGGGGGAAGGGACAAAAGAGGGTCCTACCAACCTTACTTTAGTGACGGATCACCCGCAGCCAAGAAACTCATCTTAGCCTAAGGGAGATCCAAGGGGGAGGCCAGCAATACTTGCCAGCTCCCAGAGCACCAAAGCAAGGAAGGTGTAGCTACTCCCAGGGAAAGAAACTTATCCTCCCCCGAGAACAGCAACAAGGACTAGTCTGGTAGATCTCAAAAGAAGGAATCATATCCACAGAAACCTTCGGTAGTGACCTAAGGAGGCTAAGCCACCTTTGTCTGTGTCAGGCCAGCGAGGGAGACTCTACCCCAAGCCAGACAAACACAGACTCAGACTAAAAAACTCTGTTGTTCTGTCCCTCTTTGAACCAGACTTACTGGAACAGGAAGGTACAGTAACACCCCAGTATAGTTTTATCGAAAATTAATTCAGATAAACCACTTAGGGATAAGCCCAAGGCTTAAACAGAGGGAAAGGGATTGCATACCCTTTCCGAAGAAAAGAAAGCAACCGGGGAGTATGAGAAAGTATACTAAGGCTCCATAAGCAACTTAGCCTAGGCACCAAGAGAATCGATTACCTATATCACCGAAACTCACTCGTATACTATCTTGGAAATATTCCACACAATCTTAAATGTATAAAACATAGCCTAAAGCTTCAATAAAATTTTAATACACTCGGAAAAACCAAAATCATGCATGAAGTACTAGGACCAAACCACTAGGCTACATGGCCTAGCGTAGGCCAGAATGGCGAATACTTCGCCAAAATAATACTAAGCACGAAAGGAAATCCTATGTAATGCTAAATAGCTAAAATTTATTAAAGCAAAACAACCGGGAATGTCGCTCTGACTAACTAAACTTATACCTAGCGAGCGACAGCGTCCATGACGCCTCCGGTAGGCTACGGCTCTTGTAACAAAGATTAATCCTATTAATCACTCAAAAATATACCAAGAGCCTACATTTATACATAAAAGACATGGTACTCAACTTATCATTGGCCGACGAAGTAGGAGAAGCCATGAAAAGCAGAATAAATCCAAGATTTGCGAGAAACACAGGAAAAAACACTGAGTTTTTAAGCTACACAAAAAGGAATACAGATTGTGCCAGGATTGGCGCCAGGCACGCTTACGAAACGGGAGATAGGGAGCCTTGGGAGCGGCTCCCCCTTTTTCTTTCCTGAATTCGTTTCAACTTTACCTTGAAAAGTTTTATTCAATAAACTGATAGTTATTTAAAAGCCAAATATTACGGAGAGGATTATAAATTCTATTGAAGAAAATATTAGACGTGAAGAATACTAAAAGATGTGAGAGGTTCATAAATCGGAATTAATTCCGGTATTAACATTAGGAATACGAATTCTCTAAATTTAAAGTGTGAAATCTGAATCTGGAATCATGTAATAAAAAGTGCAATACATTTCTGAGGGAGGAATCGTAAAATGTGAGAGAGAAAAAAGCTGAATAGGAAAAAATGTATATTAAAACAAAAGTATGTATGCAAGTAAGCGAAGTCTGATTTTCTATATTAGCATTATATAGGTAGCAAAGACTTGAAAAGTAACAAGATTCAAAAGAATAAAGCCTTCATATAAAAAAAGCTCGAATCATTAAAGAAAAACATAAATCAATGTTGCTATTAACATGTGATGTATATACCTGTTAATATATCCAATTTGGTTAGATTTTTAGTAATGTCAGTAACAAAATATCTATCAAAGATAACAATTATTAGATTTGTAATTGGAACAATTAATATTTTTTAGAGACAACCGTTCATTTATAATTCTCAAAGTCATGATGTAGGCCCTATATATTGAACTTCTACCTACAAGTGATCCTTATTACTGTAATATTGTGATGAAGTTATTGCTAATAAAGAACAAATGTTGGTGTAAGAAATTATGGCAAAAGCTGATATTCAAGAACAAAATATAATTATATAAAACAATTTCCATTCCTACCAACATCAATTTCAGACTTTATCTCTAAAATTTTTCTATTTTTATTTTTATTAGGAAATTCTGTATATGGCATGAAAAAAAGACGTTATCTACACTACCCTAACCCTGCTCTAGTGCACCATCTCTAATAATAATGAATATATTCTTAAGTAAATCATTCATTTATTCAACAAAAAAGTGAGATACCTTTCTCAAAAAGAATCTGGTGTGCTTCGAAGGAAAATCCAAGTTGGTAGCCATTTCCTGCTTAATATGAGCGCTCTTCCTAAAGAATTCCTCTTTCATAAGTTTTGAAATGGAACCTTCTCAGAATTGCAAATGTAAAAAAGGGTTAAACAAAAAAGATGAGTGATTTCCGTGAAGAAATTACTTATTTCTACATTAAAGAACGATAACCTTTCTCAGACTGATGGTCATTGACATTAATTACTCTCTCTTACATAAAATACAAAATATTAAGTTAATGATCAAGGATA
>NC_090747.1:33116636-33129136 GCF_036898095.1 Palaemon carinicauda | reverse complement strand
CCTTCGTATTTGTAAATATTTTTCTTATGTGTATTAGGTACTTGAAATTGATTTATATAGTGTTTTATTATTATTATTATTATTATTATTATTATTATTATTATTATTATTATTATTATTATTATTACTATTATTATTATAGTTTATGTATATATAATATTTTGATATTATTTTACTTCTTATTGTTCAGCAGTTTCTTATTTTGATTTCATTTTACTTTGATTGGCTACCGATTTTCTATTTGATATCCTTTTACTTTTATTAGTTACTAATTCTCTTTTCTCTTGCTGTAAGTATGGTATCAATTTTGTGTTGGTCACATCAAGCTTCCTGAAAGGACTCACTGTCATAGCTGCCCACCTAATACTGACCACATGACAAACACCACTTGTTTGAGGAGCAGGAAGCCTGTTTATCTATAGCTTCAAACTGTCTTGTATCTGAACTTTACCTGATAGTTATAGCTAGGTTAAATCATGAAACTTTCTTTTTTTACTACTTGTTTGTATAAATACTGAAATTTTAATCTTTACAAAATAGATATCACCCATTTTTTATCTAAAATTTATTTCAAAGAATTTAAATTTTATATGATAAAAATAATTGTCAAACATCCAGAAAGCCATCATATCAGTTTTATTCCAATCCACTAATAATTAGATAAATAAATAACACCTTGAAATTTACATACCCATTCTCCATTTCAAGTGGTAGATTGGGCTGTAAGAGTTGTTGCGGTCTGCGGCCATTTTGTTGACATACCCGAAAGGTATGTTGGCATATCTCTATATATTCTTGTTCTGTATAGAATTCGTGATATTTTGCTATATCTTAATGCATAAATATCATATTTTATAGGGGATACAATGATTTTCATAAGAAATTTACATTGTGAAACTAGGCCGTCAAAAAATGACCTTTAGATTTCACCCCTGATATAACAGTAAATTACATCTTAGTGCACATTTTATTATGTATTTCTGTTCTAGGATAATATGAGTTTATTCTACAAAAGAAATTAGCCTCTTCCTATTTCATTTAGGTACCAGAAAAAATTAGTGAAACTTGGACTAGTTTTTTGGCCAAAAAAAAATTACGTTTTTTTTCTCATTTCAGATCTTGACTTCTATGGGTCCAAATCATTTCCAGCAATTACACGCTGTTGCTTTGCCATCTAAAAAGGTGTCCCTAAAGGGATTTATGTGTATATGTATATTTCTATTTTTTTTTTTTCAATATTTTTGTCAAGTCTTTTTTTGTATATTTAAATTTTCAATATATTTCCAATAAATAGTTATTTTGTAGATGGGTATCATTTATATTTTCATTAGTTTGTAGCATTCTTTGAAGTATTTTCAGCAAGTCAAACAATACAGATTGATGCATAACTAGATTTTTCCTGAATTTTTTTTGGAGTCGGGGTCGATCTCGACCCCTAAATACCTAAATAGGGTTGTCCAAGAACGATACCTGTTGAGGGATAATTAATGGAAGAGATTTAATAATAGTAAAACGGACTGAATTTCGCACAAAATGTTCTAAGAATCTTTAATTCTTAAAACTCTAAAAAAAAACTTTGTCATTATATTAGTCACAAAAAGGGACACACAAAAGACTTGAAATGTTCCGGTCCAATAATTTTACTCCCGATAATATATAACATATACACAAAGTTCTTTGTTAAGACGAATATATAGACGACTAGACTTTAATCAACTGAAATAAACAGCGAGTGTTTAGAAGTGGGTATTCAACTATTGAGCTTATCCAAAAAGCAATAGAGTATGGCAAATCACTATGCATAGCATTTTTATATTCCAGGCAAAAATAGAATAAAAATTACTTACAACTATCTATTTTTATATTCATCTCTGTTATGCGTAATATATTATGGAACTTATGCTCTCTCTCTCTCTCTCTCTCTCTCTCTCTCTCTCTCTCTCTCTCTCTCTACACACGCACAGGATTTTCTTATATGACCCTGGCCACTTCCTTTAGTTCCCAGGGATTTTTCCAATCCCATTCACATTTTTCCTCACTGAGATCCCTTTGACCATTAATTGAATTTCCTTCCTTTTCACTTTATTATATTTTGAAAACCATTTTCCTTACTTATTTGATTCCTTGAATTGCCATGAAATCCACAAGATAATCTTTTTTTTTCTTTTTTTTTATTATTCTAACATAAG
The DNA here is from genome assembly GCF_036898095.1 of Palaemon carinicauda. Classification (NCBI taxonomy): domain Eukaryota; kingdom Metazoa; phylum Arthropoda; class Malacostraca; order Decapoda; family Palaemonidae; genus Palaemon; species Palaemon carinicauda. The sequence goes on along the minus strand of NC_090747.1, from coordinate 33,126,947 downwards.
ACATGTATTTACCTTCTACAGATAAAAACCTGTGTACAGTATACAGTATGCACCTGCTTGAAAGCCAAATCCCTCAGACAAGGATTAATGGCTTCGTCATGAATGCACACATGCTATAAGCATCGGTGGTTCTTTTACCATAATTATTGTAACAAGCAGATGAAGATTAGAACGAAGTATAGGAGATATTTGGGAATTACAGTAGAGACCAAGAAAGCTTTGTACTATGATTGATATATTTCGGTTGATGGATTAAACGGAAATTGAACAATAATATGCACAGATAATTTTAAGTTGACAATCGTGGGGAACCTAATGTGTTATCACAAATTTTATCAAGGAAGCTGTTCTAAAACAATTGATATTCATTCCTGTAATCTACTACTTTAACTCACTCGTTTTCCAACAAATTGATGTATAGTTCTTATTTATCATTTATCTGCATAATTATTCATAATCATCACATTCAATAGGAACATGAGAGAGAGAGAGAGAGAGAGAGAGAGAGAGAGAGAGAGAGAGAGAGAGATGAAAAATCATGTTTGACGAGAGAACAAACAAACTTGTCAGCATAAAGTTGAGTGTATGTTATCGAATTAAGAACTAAATTATATAAACAATTCATAATATGCACCTGACTTTCTCCCTTTGATATCAAAAATCAGATTTGAGTTTTACTGTTAGGTTCTAATATTATGTTGTTTACCATTAAAATAGAGTGATTCTTGGATTATTCACCAAACTAAAAGGCATTAAAAAATTGCATCTTTTATCAAGTCTTCTTGGTGCATTAAGTGAGAGTATTATTTTCCAAAAATTACCATTTTCATTGTTCACTTCTCTATCAGTGCAAAAAAAAAAAAAAATAAATAAAAATATGTCATTCTAAGATACATATGTTATAAAAACCGAAGATAAAGAATTTCAAGGTTAGATCAAATACTTCAGTGAGGTCATGATCAGGGGGAGATGAAAGGAATAATTTTATTAATATACCTGAAGATGAGAAAAAAAAATAAAACAAGAAATGTAAAGGCTCTGCATGCTAGGAAAATACTGCTGAGATTATATTGGCCGAAAAAATGAAGTGACTTCCAGTTTAATTTCCACAATTTTGTCATTTGTCATGGAAATATATAGCATACTTTTTCTAAGAGACTAGAGAGAAATATTAAAGAAAAGCTGAGAGATGAACAAACAGGATTTAGTTAAGTTAGAAGTTGTACCTACCAAATTTAAATTTTGTGACGCTGTAAACAATTGTAGAATATAAAAAAACACTTTTGGTGGAATTTGTGGACTATGAAAAAGCCATTGATAGTGTGCACTGCAAATTTTGTCGAGAGTCCCTCTTTGTTATAGAATGTCTTTTTAAATACGTATATTTGATTAAGTCTGTTTATGATCCAAGCAAGTGCAAATTAATGTTAGCATTGATTTTGTAATACGTAAAATAGTTGGAGATGATGAAGGATTGCACTGGATTGGTAATAGGATATTAGCTGACTTAAAGTATGCTGATTACGCGGTCCTTAATAAGAGAACATTACAAGATTGACAATGGTTGCTTACCAGAATGCATGAAATATCACAGGAGATTGGCCTTAAGATGAATAGGAGACATACAAAAATGAGAACCGAATATGCGATGCAAAATGTAATATTGGAAGGAGAAAGGAATAATTTGTCAGAATCATTGAAGTTTTTAGGAACTATGATATATAATTCAGGGTTTTTAGAATTTGAATTTATTGAATGATAGAAAAATAGAACCAGACAATGGTTAGGCTCGAGCGATTATAAAAATTAAATAGATCACATTGCCATTAATAAAGAGAGAAGGAGGATTCTGAGAAATGTAAGATGCTATAAAGGTGCAGATATTGGTAGTGATCACCGGCTCCTCATTGCCACACTTGAATTAAAACTAAAAGCACCAAGCAGAAAGATGGATAGAAAACCTAGGTTTGATACAACTAAAATTTTAGAGGAAGAGCACAAAGAAACATTTCAATCTAATGTACGAATCGATTTGAAGCATTAGGGACTTTAAAAGGCGAAGAACAGACAATTAATTAAGAATTGTATGATATTAAGAACAATTATCAGTCAGTTGGTAGGGGAAGTCTTGGGACACGCAGTGATAAGGTGAAAGCCATGTATATCAAACGATACTTGGTATACTATAAAAAAAGGAGACAAAGAAAGAAATTGATTGTTGAAAGTTTTCGAGGAAGAAATGAACATGACAAAGTAGAGAATGGTAAGTATTCCAGTATTGACAGTGAAGTCAAAAGAAAAGCCAGGAATGACTTGAGAGAATATTTAGACAGTAAAGCAGATAAGGTTGACAATGCTATGAACTCAGGAGGTGGCTATGACGTAATCATTGCTCATAGAATTATTAATGAAATATCGTCTGGGGGGAAGAAGAATCATATACCCATCAAAAAGAGAGATGGCTCTGGTATAGCAACAGAAGATGAAGAAAGACAACGCTGTATGGAAAACTTTAGTGAGGTTATGAATGGGAGATATAAAGAAATAATTTGATTTATGTACATGAAGCTGAGGAAGACCTTGATGAATGAATTCAGTGTGTTTGAAGTCAAAGCTATCCTAAAAAAACTAAGGCGATGGAAAGCCTCGGGATATGATGGAATAACTGCCGAGATGATACTGGCCGAAAATAAAGTGCCTCTCAGACTACTTTTAAGATTATTTTGTAGAATGTGGCATGAACGGCAAAACCTGATGATTTGGAGTTAGGAGTGTTAGTGAAAATAGCAAAAAAATTACAGAGGTATAACACTTATATCATTTGTTATGAAAATATATGGTATGATTATTCCAAAGAGATTGGAGAGAAAGATTGATGAAAAGCTGAGAGATGAACAAGCAGGATTTAAAAAAATCTAAAAGTTGTACAGACCAAAGTTTAATTTTGAGACATTTACAGCAATGCGGAAAATGTAGAAATCCCATTTTGATGGCATTTGTGGACCATGAAAAAGCCTTTGATAGTGTTCAACGGCCAATTTTGTGGAGAATCCTGCGTTATTATGGAATTCCTCTTAAATATGTAAACTTTATTAAGTCTGTTCAGAAGTATAGCAAGTGCAAAGTTAATGTAAATGGAGTCTTATGAAATGAATTTCCAGTATACAGCAGAGTACTCAAAGGGAATGTGTTGTCACCTCGTGTATTTTGAGATGCGTAGAACTGTCAAAGATGGTGGTTAAGGAGTGGACATGACTGGTGATAGAAATTTTGCAGACTTAGAGTATGCTCAAGATGTTGTCCTTGTTAGCAGAACACCACATGCACAAAAAAAGAAAATATATCCAAACACACAAAGGCCCACACACACACACAGACACACAAACACACACACACACACACACATATATATATACATATATATATATATATATATATATATATATATATATATATATATATACATATATATAAATATATATATATATATATATATATATATATATATATATATATATATATATATATATATATATATATATATATATATATATATATATATATATATATATATATATATATATATATATATATATATATATACATATATATATATATATATATATATATATATATATATATATATATATATATATATATATATATATATATATATATATATATATATATATAATCAATCAATCAATCAATCAATCAAATTTATTTCGTATACTTAATATACATAGATAAATGCAATTCTTTATGATATACATTAGTAGGAAAAAAATATTTTTAGCTATAAAAGCAAAAATAAGGAATAAACAATATAATCTTAAAAATGTAAAATTTTTAGATGACAATTTATATACATAGAACACTATTTCTATTTTAGAATAAAAAGAAAAGGAAATATTAGAGATAAAAATATAACCTCATCATTTGTCAGCAGATAGCAACGATATAGAATATGTTTAAAATAGATAAATAAGTAAGTAAAATTAGAATGACTTTTCGAGCTATGAACTAGTTTTATCAATAAAAAGATGGGGTTTCTGAATACATTGAACATTTTCATTTCTTAAAAGGATAAAAAGTCATATAATGCATAAGATACAAAATTATATAAAATTATCTAAAAAAAGAGAAAAATATGCATTTAAAGATCCCAATAAATTCACTATGACAAAGATATAAAATAAAAGTTACATGCTAGTATGTACAATTCATAGCCACATCAACTATATTTTTTTTTCGTTTTTTTTTTATTTATTTATTTATTTATTTTTTTGATACATGATATCCCCTATAAATGACCAACTTCAGTTCCCGAGCGAACATCATGCCTCTGCACCCAGTGAAGACGAGACCCTATACAATCAATGTCATTTTCAAAAAAATCAACACCATACACTCCCCCAAGGTAAGTTAACAATGAACAAAAAATCTCACCGTCTCGTAGAAAGCTCATACCAAGTCGAAGAATATGATTTGAAGTTTTAAAAAGTCATTTAAAATACCTGGCTTGCACATACAAAACATGAGGTCTTAATAATAGCTTATTGCACATATCAGCCACATTACGACTACTTGCAAATATAGGCAGCCCAACCATCTTCTTTAATGCTTTACCATAAGCTACTTCAAACCCTTTAAAAATCTGCTTTCAGAATATTTTGCCAATATTCCAAACAGATAGTCCATAATCAGGATTACAATAAAAATTAAATAGTTATAAAAACACTTCAATAGATATATTATATAAATTTCGAAAAAGCCAATTAAATTTAAAATAAAAAGAATTTAGCCTGACTTTGACATCCGAAATATCCATTAAGTCATTTCCAATGTGAAAACGTAAATATTTATAACCCTCTACTACTTCCAACTCATCATCTCCAAGAGTTACCTTCACTGGGTTTGAAGCCAAACCAGCCCTTTTGAATATCATATATTTTGTTTTATTTGTGTTTATAATTAGTTTCACCTTTTCAATTTTTCTTTTCAAATTTTCATATAATAGGCTTAGATTATCTTTGGTATCAGCCAACAAAGCAATGTCATCAGCATAGGCTATGATGTTCACTCGTAATACACCCAATTTGCATCCTTTATCTATTTTTTTACAATTTCTTCAAAAATATGGTCAATATACAATTTAAATAGAAAAGGAGAAAGTATACCTCCCTGTCTAACACCAGTATCTATATAAAAATATTTCCCCTTATTCCCATTCCATAAAACTCGTGCTCTTTGGTTTCTCAGGTAATTCATTAGAATTAGAACAATATCTGGTGGTACATTTCTTTTAATCATTATATCACCCAACAAGAAATGATTAACAGTATCAAAGGCCTTAAAAACGTCGATGAACAGGTCAAAAGCTTTTTCACCCATTCTTGTGTATCTGTTTACTATTTCCTTAAAAAGTAAGCATGCATCACTAGTGGAAGTTCCCTCCTTAAACCCAAACTGCAATGAATTAAAACTAATTTTTTCTTCCATAACATCTAAAAGATGCATTTCAAAGAGTTTCAAGATAAGTGACGACTGCATCACCGGACGGTAGTTCGATGATTCAGAAACATTTCCTTTTAGGTCCTTTATTGTAGGATTAATATCCCCGCCAAGTAATTCCAGAGGGAAGTAACAATGGCCATAACAGGCGTTCATAAAATCACATATCAAACTCAAAAACTGATCACTACCCCTTTTCAATAAAATAGCATGAATTCCGTCATGACCAATTCCATTTTTAGGTTTTTTAATCAACCTTTTTAACGTATCTAATGATATCTTAATGTTGAATTTTCTGTTATTTATCCAATATTCATTTAATTTCAATAGTAGCTCATTTTCTGGGAGTTCATTTGAACTGTTTAATTCTAACGATAGAAATTTATTATTAAAAAACTGTATTATATTTTCTATATTATTTTCCCCATCAATTATTTCTGATTGTTTCGCTTTGTTATTCTTTTTCCCTACATCCCCCCAGAATTGTTTCATATCTTTGTCCTCAAATTTTTCTTGAATCGATAAAGACCTCTCAGCAAATTCATTTCTCTTACATTCATTTAATGCCTCTTTGAATATTTTGCGACTTTCCCCTCATTTGATCAATCTCGGGGCCAGCAGGTATTCTTCCTGACTGGAACCACTTTAAATATTCCATTCTGGCAGTTTTGTATTTACATTTTACATTACGATTCCATCCAGGCATCACTTTATATTTACATTTTCTCTTTATTGCCCTTGAGTAAAGAGAGCTTTCCTCTTTTACAGACATTGTAAGTGCAGAGTAAAAACAACCAACTTCCCTGAGATGTTTACAATCTCTACAACTCAAAGAACAGCAGTCAAATGATGCATTACTTACAAAACTACCCACTCTAGACATCACCTTTGCTCCAATAAGACAAAGTTCATTTGAAAAAGTTTATCCCAGTCAACATAGTACCTAATTTCTCCGTCTTCAGGACCTAAATATGATGGTGTACAAGGACTTCCAGCATCAACAACCACTTCAGCTTCTACTGGCAAATGGTCCAAACCAATTATGTCATACAATACTCTGATATTCTCCACATAGGTATCATTTTCCTTCCTCCCAACTATATGGTCTAACCATTTTGTATAGCTACCCCCAAAGGACAAAAATGTGAAAGTAGAGTCATCCAGAGCACACACATCAAAACATTCAAGTTGATTATCTTTCATAAAATCCGTCAAGTGACTCCATGAGCGACCAGAAAAAGGGTCTGCATTAAAATCACCAATAAATAATATAGAATCATATCTAATCTCAGTTAAAATATATTCAAGGTAACTAAGTGAAGCCAAATAATCATTCAAAGTCTCTATTCTACAAATATCGCTTCGAATATATACATTTACAAACACAAGTAATTTTTGGTTATAAAGAACGGACATTACAATAAAATCCTTCTCAGTAATAATCTTTTTGATATGAAGAGAAGAACTCTTTTACCAAAGACAAGGAAACCCACCCTCACACCTACCGGAAAAAGACTCAATAGCTTTCTCCGAATAGACTGCCGGTGACCCTATTACTTCATAATGCTCATCAATAAACTGTAATTCACCAAGTCTGTTTTCTGTAACAAATGTTTCTTGTAAAAATATAAAATTATACTGACTTACTGCAAGCTCTCTGACCAGATCAATATTTTTCGCCAGAGAGCAACAATTATATGTGCAAAGTTTCAATGCCATGATAAATAGAAAGCAAAGGTAAAAATATCAACAATGATATAAAATAAACAAATGGTTACACTAATAATATAAAAAATTTATCTTATTGTCTCTTTTTGTAATATTTGTTTACTATGACCACTTCAGGCCATGACTCTGAGTCAAATAAGCTTTCCTTTTCGTCTAAATTTACTGTTAGTTTAAAAGCTTTGCTCTCTGAACTGAAGATTTCCAGTTCTTCTATCTTAATAACATTTATATCAAAGACTTCTTTAACAAAACTTTTAATATCATTTGAGTCAACTTCCGTATCCACTCTTCCAACAAAAACATCAACAGTTTTTTTCACTCCTTTGAACGAGTGGTGACCCGTTTTTTTAACACCAGTCACTTTAAAATTTCGTTGGCTACGATTCTCAACTTGACTGTTTCTCTGAGTTTTTGCTGTAAGTTTAGGTTTATTATTCTTTCCAACGACTGTCCAACCCTCTTCTTCGCTTCTCCGACTATCTGCCTCTTCTCTGTAGGCTGACAAAATCTCGTCAAGGTCTCGTCCCTGTCCAGCAATTCCTGAATCAGAAGATGAACCACTCTCTCCCTCAACAAGGTTGTTTTCAGTAGAATTTGACATGTGTTTTACGTTGTTTACAGCTTTTCTTGAGTTGTTTTTTGATGGCCTAGATGCAACTGCTGAGTAAGTTAAACGGGTATTATTATCTTTTTCTCCGATACAAACACTCTAGGGGAGAGATCCCTCTCCACTGACCGACATCCTGAAAGATTGCACATCCTGCAATAGCTCCATCTCATCGGATAAATCATTTGCGGCTTCATTTATACCTTTGACGGTGCACAGCTGAATTCATTTTTAAGGTCTTTGACATCTTTCCTCACTTGTCTCACAGAATTTGCAGTATTTATTACCTCAGATCTAATATCGACAAACTTTGTTAACACTTCATTTACTTTATATACATGTGTATATATACATGTATATATATATATATATATATATGTATGTATATATATATATATATATATATATGTATATGTATGTATATATTTATATACACACACACACACACATATATATATATATATATATATCAAAGTATATATATACATATATATATATATAATATATATAAATATATCATCATCAGCAAAGGCTGTTACTAGTCCACTGCAGAACAGAGGCCTCAGAGATATCCTTCCAGTTGCATTTGTTAAAGGTCTTTCTATGCAAGTATAAGCTCGTAAACTTTCTTAGTCCGTCAATCCATTATATTCTCTCTCTCTCTCTCTCTCTCTCTCTCTCTCTCTCTCTCTCTCTCTCTCTCTCGTTAAAGAATTAAATGTCAGCTCACAAATGGCATAGGCAAAACCCTAACCTGAGCTCACAAGGATGGTGAGGTAGCATGACGCTACATGAAACTGTTGACTTTAGGAGGGGCTTGAACCCAGTCCGACGAATTGCCAAGCAGGAAGCTTTCCAATAGGCGACGGTGGTGTGACATATTTGGCATATCATATCCGTTTAAATGTTGTAAATACTCTATTTCTTACCCTCCTTAGCGACCCAGGGTCTTAAACTAAGTTTCCTTTTAATTTTCTTCTTCTGATTTCAAAAAATCTTATCGTTTATGCTCGGCAGACTATAAAATAAGTTAAACTATCTCTAAGAAGTTTCCATCATCAATTGCATCAATAAAGACAATAATAATGATAATATTCCGTATGTAAAGATCACGTTGCAAAAGAAATTTCAATCTAAAATCTACTGAGGATTATATCATTGTTTGGATTCTAAGCAAAATCTTTATTAAACCTCATTCTTAAGGAGAGTTTCAAGGGCGACCCACCTTTGCAAATAATTTTGAGACTAATCCTTGTACAAGTTTGCTAATATCTTTAGAAAAGTACAAGATATAAGACTTTCGATAACTAATGTCACTTGCAGAGTAAAATTATCACGTTCGTTGATAAAGATTTATTTTCTTATTCATTGGTCAAAATATGAAAATTATGTTTAACAAATATGTTAATACTCCTCAACTTTAACAAAAAAATATGATACAATTGAGCTGTAAAATGTAGTCGATTTCAATTGGAATTTGAATTAAAATTTCCAATCCATTTTTTTTTCTCTGGCAGTATTAATCCCCCACGTCTTTACTGCAAGGTTTAGCAAACACAACTTCCAATAAAATTAACTCACTTATCACTGAACAACTTCATATTATTATTTGTAGTTTAAAACACACAGGTAAGAGAGAGAGAGAGAGAGAGAGAGAGAGAGAGAGAGAGAGAGAGAGAGAGAGAGAGAGAGAGAGAGAGTATGGACTTCATTCGCATTGATGTGTTGATATCAAAGGAACCAATCATAAAGTTATTAATTGAGAGGTTTACATTTAGTAAAAGTAGAAGTATTCACCTTATAGATTATGCATGCATTCTCTTCCATATCATAGTTTCAGGCTATTAATCAAATTTTAGAGATATACCATTTCTTGTGATTCATGGCACATTAATTACATGCTTAGAGCACTATATTTCGCTAACTTAGACAACCCACCGTAAACATATTACCAAAACTCGATGTTAAGAACAAAAGGAATACACGACTTATTCTATTGCGTGTGTTTAGTAAATCTTTGCGCGGAAAAAAATAAAATTTCGGAAGCACTAAGTAATTGTATTGCAAATTAATTACCAAATGTTTAATGGTAAGGATATTCATATCGACAACTACGTATTAAAATATGTATTGACCTTCTCATTAATTTCAATTATGATTTATGCTTAATCCTAAGTTTCTCTATGATCATAATTCAAAATATGACTTACATTTATTACATTATTATGGTTAAAGATCCATTTCACAAGAAGTTTGGTCGGGGAGGAGTGATTCGTTAATATGTTTTATATCTTCTAATCTGTTATCTCTAATATGACTTTTTTTATACATTGATATGTTAACTCATCTTCTCTAGAATAGCCTTCATTGGTAACTGCTTACAAATGTATGGAACTATATTCTATTATTAAGAACAAATCATTTCATATAATTGGAAAGTCGTTGAAGAAAGTAAACCCTTT
>NC_090747.1:33095675-33111136 GCF_036898095.1 Palaemon carinicauda | reverse complement strand
TTGTGTGACACACGGTTGGTACACTATCAGTAAATACTATTAGTATATACTGATTTGTAATTTAGGCAAAAATTACAAGATACGAAAGATACATAATGAAAGAAAGGAATTGTTTGATTTTTTATTATATTTACTTGTATTTGTGTGCGTGTATTTTTTTTTTTATACGAAATCAACATTCATTAGTTACTACGATACATTACCTTTTTTATATTTTTTGTTTTTATTTACTCCTTTACTTATCATTTAATTTATACATATATCTTACTATTAATTTATTTTTTTATTTGTAATGTAAAATTCTTTTTTCTTTTTTTATATATAAAATTTCAATCACAAATATGGGAAAAATTGTTCGGTATTCAAAATTTCTCTATATTAAATTTGCTATTTTTTGGTGTGTTCACAAATTCCCGTAATTGCCCCGTTTTCAGGTTCTTAACGATTGTTTTGGACATTCCGGAGAATCATGGACTTCCCGAAACTGCGAAGGACTCTCAAGTAGTCCCTACGGACCTTTCCCAGGATCGCCCCGTATCAGGTCCTAGATGGTGTGGCACAATCCGCAGAGGTCATTTTAACATTATTACTATATTCTCTCTCTCTCTCTCTCTCTCTCTCTCTCTCTCTCTCTCTCTCTCTCTCTCTCTCTCTCTCTCTCTCTCTCTCTCTCTCTCTATTATATATATATATATATATATATATACACACACAGTTTCGAATGATTAAAAGTTATTTGCGACCCAATGTTTGATTTATTGATCTGATTATATCTAATGAAAATATTGTGGATTATTGAATGTCAGTCATCTTGTATTAGATTCAAATCATTGACTATTCCGAATAAAAAGAAAATCAAATCATATTATTTCATTTATTACTCTAGATTGTGATAGGATTGAATTACGCAATATATTCATTTATAATTCCGATTTTCAAACTTTTTCAGATATATAGATCATTGAAATCGTCGTAACTATAATCATCGTCACGATATAATCCATGTTTAGGCAAACCATCTAATCACAGTTCTAGTGTTATATCATTGATACTGGCCGGTTTTCCATCTGTCATACCTTGTCGGTTCACCAGTTCACAAGTCACACTCTTGATCTGTCGAAAGAAATTTACATTTTTTGTAATGCATAATCATCACAAACTATTATCAACTTAAAGCACGCTAAATTCAATTAACAGGCATAAATAAAAGTTAATAAAACGCTGTAATGTGTAAATTTGTTTTCGCTTGCACTTTTACAAGTTAGGGAAAGGTAAAGATATCCAATACTGTTCCGAAGATGACCTAGAAGTAAACCAGGCATGTTGCAAAAAAAAAAAAAAAAAAAAAAAAGGGGGGGGGGAGACATTTCCCAAGGAGCCTTATTGTCATGACATAACATCCTCGACTCAAGCTGTCTACGGAATAATATATTCCTTTTATTATACTTCCAAGAAATCGACATATATTCTGTCTTAGTTTCTCATTAAATATAATTAGTTTGATGCTTATCCTTTTCTTTTTCGTATTTTGCAATATTTCAGTAAAGTAATCACCTACCTTGAACTCCAGAGAGTATGTTTTACTCATAATAATGCATAATTGCCATACTGGTTTTCTAACATGGTTAGTATTATAATCTTAAAAGAATTTGCTCTGGTTAGAGAATAAAACTTTGTATATATGCTAGAACCAACATTTTTCGTATTCTTTATAGTTTTTACGGTAAACAGGAACGTTTCCACATGCTATTATGTTAAAAAAAGTTATAATTGTATTACGGAAAGAAAATCGGGCACAACAACTAAGTTCATCTGAATAACGATAAAATTAAAAATACAATTTCTCTCATTATATGTAGTGTCAAACAAAAAAAAGATAATTCAATCAGCAATTTACATGCCTAACTAGAACTCTAGAGAGAATGTTTACTCAATTTTCGTGAAGCTAATTAGATGTTAAACCTGCATGTTATTTTAGGTGCAGACGCAATGCATCTTATTCTCCTGAAATCACTTTCATTAATATAATTTTCAAGATAATATATAGTCTAATATAATATTCCAGAATTTTTTAAGCTTATTGGTTAATAATTTTTTTAAACATTCATTTTATTTGAAAAGCTAAAGAAAAAATATATCTACGATTGAACGCCAAAGGGAAATAAAATAAAAGCAATTTGTCTTATATGTGTTCAAGAAAGTAATGGCTTATCCACCAAATTTAACGAAATCATTTTCAAGAAACATTTCCGACAAATCTCTCAGATGGAGGAATATGGAACATTAATTTACAATGACAGCTCAGCCAAATTTCAATATAGATTTAGATTCGGAACAACGAAATTGGTATTGACACTCGTTTCAGCTTCGATAATGAGATTATCGTGAATGTCTTATAAAATATTTACATATTGAATATGAAATACCATATTACATTTATAGGGTGACCATAGACCTTTGGAGGGTTAAATAATTCGACTCACTCTGAATAATATCTCTAATCATTTTTGGTTTACTTTATCTTATTTTTTTTCTAACTTAAAAAGTTTTATTTAAGTTTAATTGAAAGAGTATGAAAATGCCAGTTTTAAACAAGTTTCATTGTATTTTCAAGAATAGCTCAAACATTCAGGGAGCAAGGATGGGAAGCGTAAGATTGTCATATAAATCTATTATTATTATTATTATTATTATTATTATTATTATTATTATTATTATTATTATTATTATTATTATTATTATTATTATTATTATCATTATTATTTTTATTATTATTATTATTATTATTATTATTATTATTATTATTATCTTTTACGTCAATTACATCTTTCAGTGGCTTGTAGTTCTTAGAAATCCATAATTTTCCTCTCTATCTGGACTGTTTCCAGTAGCAGTCTCTCCTGCATAAGGCATGAAGCTCTGACGGTTCCTGATCTCTTCAGCTTCGTTTTCAATACTTAGGTATAGTCCCAAGTGCATATTCCACAGCCTTCTCAATTCAATTTGCAGGTTTTGGTACTTATGTATTTTCTCCCTAACCCCTTTGCGTTAGCCCCTTAAATCCCATGGCACTGTGACATATATGATTGACGTCGGGTCAATATGTTTGTATCACCCTGTCCGTCCTTATACTATAGTCATAGAGTGACTTATTCTAGTCATTTTCTACCACGGCTGGAAGTCAATGTTTGTAACATTCGATATCTATTGGTATTCAATATTTGGCCACATAATACTCTGGTGGAGAACAATAGCTACTGTATCATGTCCTTTCTTGTAATGATTATGAGCAAACACTGAACATTTATCCTTCTTTTGTACAGAGAAATTTTTTTTTTTCTGATTTTTATATCACGACTTAAAATAATGTTTTGTAAACATGCATCACTTTTAAATTTTTCGTTATTGACCTTATTTCACAAGCAAAAGAAAACTATTTTTACAACTGAATCGCTTAACTATATCATGTTAATAAACACCATGAAAAATCACTTATGGCTAACAGAGTTATTGTTAAGAGAAACATTGGATCCTTAAATTCGATTATGAATGTTGAAGAAAGTAAGTGAAAATCTCCAAAATTTTTAAGTGTCATTATGGGAAGAACTTTGGGAAGGAAAGACTTGATTTACATTGAGAGATCAACATCATTTCAATATAGATCTTCATATGAAGCAGCATAATTAATATTGACAACTTTGATAATGAAATTGTCCTGAATATTCACTACTCATTTACATATGCAATTTGAGACAATGCATTAAAATAAAATGGCAGTAATGTACTTTTGAACGCTTGATTCATTACAGTATCTTTAATTATTATTCTTTTTTTATCTGTTCTTATATTTCTTTCAACTATATACGGTATTCATATAGGGTATCTCTCCTGGCAGAGCTAATCAGCCTTTATCTTTTTTCTTTTTTTTTAATTCATATGTGTAGCATTAAATACTTATTTACATCTATAGTAAATCACTTATGTTTAAAAATCTGTAATAATTACCTTTCTCATTGTTTTATCGGTACAAAACGTCTTAGAACATAGCCAATGCAAAGTTAAGGTCACTAATTATTCAATCATGGCTTTTAGAATTCCTAAGTGCGCCAGTAACAGTTTTTTTTGTTTTAAATGTAAAACACATCCATTTATGTTTAAAAAATCTAATTATTTTTCAGTCTTTCTTCTACACAAAATACCTCAGAAAATATTCATAAGAAAAAAAATAAGCTTGGTAATAATATATTTTTCTTTTTATTTGAATCCTGCAGTGACTAATGTATTCATTGCCGTTCACTCTTGTTCGTGGAAGGCCATATCCTATTAAAGGCTCAACAAGAAACTGTCTATGGGTATTTTTTCTTTAGTTCAAGTTGCAGTGTTTTTCTTTATTTATTATTTATGCCATTTATCTAAAATCCTGAAAATTTTATATGCAGTACTTTGGAAAAAAATCAAGTACCCTTCACCAAAATCGAAGAATCCTGCACGATACCCAAATTTAACTAGAGACTGAATATGTTGCTCAATATAAATGCTAGGTTTAATCAAATATATTAGAATGGGACTTGAAGATGACAAATGGGATTTGGGGATGTCATTTAACAGTCATGATAAGGCATTTAATACAAGTTGTAATGCTCTGCTCTGGTGTGTGTACCCTGCTTAATATATCAGGTACTTGTCGATATTCACTTCCAACTGATTTTATATAGGCTTAAATTCAAGGTTTACTAAGCATGTAGATCCACTTTGTCATCTAAACAGTGTTTGCCTTTTGTTGTTGTTTAAGATCCATAATGTGTGAGCTAAGTTCTTATGATTTAATGAAGCTAATTTTGTAGCTTGTCTATCGCTGTTCATTAAATAAATTTATTTGTAAAATAGTTACTGGTTATAACTACGTGACTTTCTTTCTACGTTCACATTATTTATGCATGTATGTATGTTGCACATTAAAACTACTACTTTTACATATCTTTTCTTATTCAGCAATGATTCTGAAGTTACAAGCTAAAACAGTGGCTGGGTTTTGATAATGAACATTCTTATATTAGAAATAAAACTATAAGCAAATATGGTAATGCATACAGTATACGCTTTTTTTCTTAGGCTGATGTGCAAATGCACCTGATCTGGGCATGTTTGTATGTTGAGGAGCCGGTAATCCCACACAAACGCAGATAGCCATCTTTCTTCAAGACGATGTGCAATGGTGAAAACTATGGGCTTCAGGCCTTTTGGCAAAACCCAATTTCTTCCATTTCACCAAAGGTTTTTATAGTGGCAGCCAAAAGATCTGGTGCCACACTTCTGAATCTTGCGAACACTGGGGGTCATGTGGTCTTGATATTGTCATGGATACTGTGTTTAATGGGAACCATGGATGTTTGACGAATGTGAGGAGTAGGGCATAGGCATCCGTGGATGTGCTTTTGTGGAGAACAGGGTAAGATGGGGTAGGTTGGAGAGGCGTCGATGAGTACAAACCCGCGTACACTAACCATTGGGGAGCTACATCGACTAGGAGGTGGAAATGTGACAGGAAATCAGGATCAAGGATTAGTTATGTGATGTCAGCAACGAGAAACTTCGAAATATATTTGGACCTTGAAACGGTAATGTGAGGGTTTCATAAACTTTGGTAGGTATTGCAGATCTGTTGGCAGCTACCAGGCGGATGTCGGAAAACTTAGACAGACTATGTCGTGTCATGAGGAGTGGCATGGGCTGAAGAGAACGGCAAGCCACTGTGTCTACCAAATAACCTTCACCCGCACTTAAGTCATGTAAAAAGAAAAGGCCTTACTTACATGTTTATTGGCCACTGAAAACATTTCGCACATTTCTTCGCAGTAGCTCCGAATTTGCAGTAGTAGTAACATAACTGCATCCAAAGGGAATCAGAAAGTTGCTGGAGAGGTCGTTGGTTGGGGCATAAGCAAGCGGTGGCATGTATGGGGGTTGGCGGCTTTGGCGCTGCTCCAGTACGTCACAGGGTTTGTGTCAGTGTCCTAATGCATTCACGTCGGCTTTGGTCTATGTTGAATAGGTGTTAACTTTGTCAGGAGGTGTTGATGGAGGTCTTTAAGGTGGTGAAGTGGGTATCCATAAGACCATCAAATTTGGTCATCAGGTCCTTCATGGGTGAAGTATTAACACTGGGGATACCAGCATGTACAGGTTCGGGTAGGCGCCGTACCCAAAGCGCATGAAGTAGATTCCTTTCACGAGGAGTGCCGTCTGCGGCAGGTTGTAGGCAAGCAATACAGGTAATTTCCCGGAGGCCGGGCAAAGAGTTTTATTCCCCAGATGGTTGTTGAGAGAGCTGAAAAAGTCTTGCCATGAGGGCGTGGCTGGTGATGGTGAGTACTGCTCCAAGAGGTATGATTTTAGACCGTTGTACGTTATTTTGGTGTATCATTGCTCACAGGGTCAATTGCAGATTTCAGGGCTAGTGTTCTTGGAGATCATCGCGAGAATGTAATCTGATTTGGTACTTGACTGAGTCAAGCCCTTACTGCGAAATTAGAATTAAGCATGCTGGAAAGAGACGATTGCTTCTCCGTTGGCACAAGACAGTATTTTCAGGAGAGTGATATTGATAGTAGAGTCAGTGTCTGACGACAACATCAACAAACAATAAGTCATAGCAATGCAGTTAAAAGCAGGGATGGAGCTCCCCACTTTGGTGGTCACCAATGTGTAGAGGCATTAGTTAGGTTAGTAATGTGAAACATCCAGCTTGCGGGCTGCATGCGTCCCCCCGCTACTCTACTTTTGGCCCACCAGTCTCTGTAGCCATGGTGTTTACGAATATATTTAGGAATAAAATTAACAACATACATATATATATATATATATATATATATATATATATATATATATATATATATATATATATATATATATATATATATATGTATATATATATATATATATATATATATATATATATATATATATATATATATATATATATATATATATATATATATATATATATATATATATATATATATACATATATATATATATATATATATATATATATATATATATATATATATATTTATATATATATATCTATATATATATATATATATATATATATATATATATATATATATATATATATATATATATATCTATATATATATATATATATATATATATATATATATATATATATATATATATATATATATATACAGTATATATATGTATATATATATATATATATATATATATATATATATATATATATATATATATATATATATATATATTGCAAATTTCATTTTATTTTTCACTTCTAACTATAACATATGTACTAGAAAATATATACTTTCTGAAAACTTCAGTAATAAACATGCGTATTCTCATAAAGTTTAAGTTTTTAAACCGACTGGAAGCGATTACCTGACAACAATGCGAGGGGGAGATTATGCTCGGTATTGTGCATCTTGTGCCATTGGTAAATAAACAAAACTACACTAACCTGTGTATATGTTAATTTTGAAAATTATTGTACTATTCTAGTTAACATTCTTCTGCAATCTACAATTTACTTATAATTGTAAGAAAACTATAATTTTTTGCTCTATAGATAGTGTATTGGAGGTAAAAACACGTCTAGTTCGACGATGACTTTGCAACGGACATAATTTATGGAATTTGATTTCGGTATTTCTCAGGTTTTCACCGCAACAATATGCATTTTTAAAGCGAGGTTATTATTTCAATAATATGTTAAATCCCCTCATCCAGGACAAGGGCAATTATAGACGAACACTGAGTGATACAAGTCAAGTGGAAAACCTTGTATTTTTTTCCATGATATAAAAGGAAAAACAACATGTTTGATTTTTAAACGGCAGGTTGCAGTTCCTAAAGAATACAATGTTAGGAGACACTATAACACAGACTAGTTTATGGTATATATGAAATATCGTGGGGAAGCAAGCGATGATTAAGTAGAAAAAATATAACTATTAAAAAAAAAAAAAAAAAAAAAAAAAAGTTTTCAGAAATGTATCCCAAATACGTGTTGCTGTCAAGAAGGTAAGTTACAAGATCTACAAATAAATATCTTGGTCATCTCGTCCTTTTTACTTAAGGATATTTTGCTGAGATGTGCATGTTGTTGACTGGTAATGGATTTGCCCAGGATAACGTCAGGCTTTTGCAAATGGAAGTCTGTCAAGAAATATAATAGCAGAGAGAATAAATGAAATAGCTGACGATTTTCATAGTCATCTTCAATGCAAAGTTTAGTAATTTTTGGCCTTTTCTGTTGCAATTGATGAAAGAACAGATGTCAGTGATGTAACACAACTTGCAGTTTCCATTAAGGGTGTTGATGAAAATATGCAGGTGACGGAAGAATTTGATGAACTTTTGCGAATGAAAGGAGCAACGAAAAGTGATGATATCTTTGTATTTTTTGTTGAGGCTCTAAACAAGATACGTGTTGTTTTGAAGAAATGTGCAAGTTTAGCCACTGATGGAGACACCTCAGATGGTGGTTAGGAAAAATGCTACACTGTACTAGCAAAATTGAAGGAGAAACCTGTGCCTATGAACCCTAACCGCGAGTTGAGTATTTTGCAGTAATGCAATTAAATATGGCTCATGTTATGGATATTGTGTCAATAGTGAGCTTTATTCGAGCACGTAATCTTAATAACAGATAATTCAGCTATTTTATTTGAGCCCTTTTATGAAATCCAAATTATCATGGAAGAAAAGGGAAAGGAAGTGCACGAACTTTATGATTTTTTTTTCTGAAAGATTTAGCTTTCATGGTGAATATCATTTGAATAATCCCAACATCCTGATGTAGGGAAGAAACAAACGTGTGACTAAATTCTATGACTTAATTTTTTCATTTGAATTCAATCTCCATCTTTTCAAGGGTCAGATTGCAGCATTTAATCTTAATCATTTCCCTAGTTTAAAATCTATGCAAAATATAAATAACATTGATGATGATAACCACGTAGAAAAATATTATGAGATAAGGTAAAATATTAGAGATGAATTTAAAAATGGATTTAGTGACTTGGAATGCATGGAAAATAATTGTGGTGTCCTTAGAAATTCCTTTCCAGTTGATGTTAATGTCCTCCCTTAACTTGTGCATCTTGAAATAATTTGCATGCAGTGTGATTCAGCGTTAAAATATTAGTTTTCCAGGTGTAAACTGTAAAAGTTTATCAATATGTAGATTCAAAGTACCACAAGGTAAAATATTTGGCATTAAAAATAATGTCTATATACTGAAACAACTTTGCCTGTTATTCTCTAATATAAATATGAACAGATCTCGGCTACTTTCAAAACTCAGTGATGAACACTTCAATTCTATCCTTAAGATCGCTGCTGACCAGTCATTTACCAAAAATTTTAATGCACTGGTCAAGAAAGACAACTCAAGTATCAAAACAGTGGCTCCCAACATTAAGAAAGTTTATATATATATATATATATATATATATATATATATATATATATATATATATATATATATATATATATATACATATATATATATATATATATATATATATATATATATATATATATATATGTATATATATATATATATATATATATATATATATATATATATATATATATATATATATATATATATATATATATATATATATATATATATATGTGTGTGTGTGTGTGTGTGTATATATATATAGACACACACACACACACACACATATATATATATATATATATATATATATATATATATATATATATATATATATATATATAAATATATTGCTGGGTTTTTTTATCCAAGAGAAAAAAAATTTTCTGTTATTTTATCCATGTACTAGGTGTTCCTCTTTTTTATATTAATGTTCAAGAGATTTTTTCTTATCAACGTTAAATAAATTTGATTTTTGTTATCCGTGTGGTATTTCTTTTTTTCCTTCTATCAATGAGCAAGGTACCTTTTTATCATTGTACAATTGTCATCAACTCAAAATAATAAACGATCTTTGAATTACTAGAACTAGTATTTTTATATGCTTATTACATATATATATATATATATATATATATATATATATATATATATATATATATATATATATATATATATATACATATATATATATATATATATATATATATATATATATATATATATATATATATATAAATATATATATATATATATATATATATATATATATATATATATATATATATATATATATATATATATGTATATTTATGTGTGTATATATATATATATTTATATATAAATACATATACAGATACACACACACACACACACACACACACATATATATATATATATATATATATATATATATATATATATATATATATATATATATATATATATATATATGTATATATATATATGTATATATATATATATATATATATATATATATATATATATATATATATATATATATACATATACATATATATAAATATATATATATAATATATATATATATATATATATATATATATATATATATATATATATATATATATATATATATATATATATATATATATATATATATCCAGTATATATTCATATTACACAGGATCTGTAGTGGCTCTCACAAATTGAATTGTCCCAAATGTGGCCCGTAGGACCAAATTAGTTTGACACCCCTTTTCTAAGGCTTTAGTAAAGTTCCAAATAGCTGATGCATAATATAATTCTGGAAGAACCGTGTGATTAAGTACTTTTCTTTTTTCCTCTTACTATCCATAATCTATTTTTTTTTCTTCTTACCAAATGTTTTCCATCCATATTTATCCTTCTTTGAATTATGGTTTCATTTTATGGGGAAACCTTTGCTTTTTGCCCTATGTACGTATATTCATTAACAATGCTTGAAGGTTTATCCGTAACCTTTATTTGTTATCTGTGTTTTCAAATAACCTTATCGCATTAATTTCCAGTCTTGCATTTCTGCCCCCTCTATTTAAATATTCTGTTATAATTTGCAATTCCTCTGATGATTCATTAAGTAGATCTATGTCATTTACAAATTATCTTTCCAATAATGTTAATTCTCACATTCTTTCCGATACAAATTCTTAAAAAAAGACTTATTTTAGGCACGCTGTGAATGATTTAAGTGAGGTGAGGTCGCCTTACCTAACTCTAGTGTCAACCAGCATTTTTTCTATATTTTTTGTAATAGTAAGATTACCCTTCTTCCTGTCAGATATCTTCAAGTCTTCTAACATAAGATTTATCTATCCATTGTGTTTGAAGAGCTTCCCTTACTGCTGAAGTAGAGACAGAATCAAAAGTGTGCTCCTAGTCTATAAATGCCATACATAGGAGTTAGTTATACTGTGTTATACTTCTCATTATCTGGTCAATTACATGGATATGTTCAGCTATTAGATACTCACTTTTAAAGCTTTCCTGCTTTCTTTGTTGAGTAAAATATAGCTACCTTCCTATTCGGCTTGCTATGAATCTTATGTATGTTTTATTTATTACTGAGAATTCTTATTGTTCATAAATATTTCAGTTCTTTTGTGTCTTATTTTCTGCAACTTTTGATAATATGAAATATTCTTCATCTATCATTAAATCATCTTCTGTATTTTAATACTTCCTTTACTTTACTTTCAGTACTGAGTGATGTTTTTTGTTATTTTTAATGACAAAGTTATTTTTTTCATATCACTACTATAGATAATTGCGTTTAAATCCTCTGCGATTTTTATCACTCCATCTCTTTTCTTGAAAATATTCCTGTTCCAAATCTTTTGGTCATCAATTTGATGGATCTTCCTTTCTGTTGGTGTTTCTTTAATTGTGGGTTTGTAGCTTGTTTACTATTTTTGATAGTTGTGATGATTTTATTTCATGTCTCCGTATAGGTTTTTTTTTATGTTTTAGTGTTATATTCTAGTTTTTGCTTTCTAAAACAATTCCTATCAGAGAATGAGTTCCCTATTTCTCGATCCACTCTTGAAAAGTTTTGCAAACTTCTTGCAAGAAGTAATTTACTTGATTTTCAGTGACGAAATGATTTTCAGTGACCGAATGAAGAGATTGAAAAAGAAATGCCAGTTCAACAAATGTAAAAAAAAAAAAAAACATTATTATTCGTAAAATATTTCTTCTATATATATATATATATATATATATATATATATATATATATATATATATATATATATATATATATATATATATATATATATATATATGTGCTAATAAAGAAATTAACGCTTTACATAAGAAAATACTATGTATACAATAAAAAAAATATGGGTAACTACGCTACATATCAAAGAAGATTTCAAAATATATACCTAAAAAAAGGAAATATATGATGAATAACTTCGAGTAACGCTGACCAGTTTCAAGTTGGAAGTAACGTTAAGTTTGAAAATAATGGTTTTGATCAAAGAAAAATAACAGTCTTCAATGTTTGAAGCCTCTATGATCTTAAACATTTTTTCTAAGAGTGCTATTTTCATTTAGACAAAAACTCTGATTTTAAAAACCTTATTCTCTTTCAAATAGGAAGATACTGTTAATTAGCTCTTTTTTGAAACGCTGTATTTATTCACTCAATACTTATCATAATACTTATCATAATTTTATTCATATTTTGTGTATACACTACTTCAGAATGTATAACGGGTTTTTACTGTGAATAATTTACACACGATGAAAGTGTACCGGCACTCTACCAGTATCAGCAGAGCGGTGACCCGTAAAATCTAACTCACCACCATCCGAAAAATCCACCTCGAAAATTCTCCCTACAAAATTTCCAGTCGCTAAATTTCCACCCCACCAAATTTTCTCTCTTTAAATTCTCACTATACCAAAATTACACCTTCCGCCCAACCAATATATTTCAATGTTATGATTTTTCGCCTTGTTTTATTTATAGTGAGTTGTTACCATTCTCTACAAATAAAGATAATGATTTTAAAATGTTATCAAGGTACACTAATAAAAATTTACAATTCTTCCATTTTATAATTTCACACTTTTTTCTGGAGCAGCGTATTGTTTTCTTTTCTGTGCCGAGTATCTGCGCCTAATATATGTAACTTTTGCTTGTGCCATAGTTTCATTCTTGGGCAGGTCCCACACTATTTCCATAGATTAGTGTGAATCGGAGTAATAGAAGACTGAATAGCATCCAGAGTTCTTCACTTTGTCTATCATGGTAATTATACCTCTTTGGCTCTTAATTCCTCATTAGGTAAAGCAAGTGAAGGACTACTAATGGTAGCCAGTATAACCAGCTTACGTGAATTATAGTCGTTGTCAAAACGGAGACGACAACCATTGTAGAATTTTTCACAACGTCGATGGGTTCTTGTTTTAACACATTATCTTTATGCTTCTCGTTTATGTAATTTTCTTTGTCACTTCGGTTTCCTTTCAAGGAAGAAAAGTACGAGAGGGACATGGTTGCAGAAATAAATAAATAAATAGATAAACTTTCTAAGACAACGATAAGAAAGCTACTTAAATTTAGATGGAATGCAATTTTTAGTATATAGTTTCACTTAAAATATGCAGTTTATTTTGAGAAAAAATAATCGTTTAGCTCGTGTGATTAAAGCTTTGTTTGCTTATTAGGTCGGGATGAAAAGTGGTAGGGGGGAAAATAGTGGGGAGAAAGTTTCTAGGAGTCGTAATTTTGTCACGGACGTGAGTCAAGATCTTGAAAGGTGAAGGAACCACAAACAGGTACAATGTATATATCCACTGATGGATAGTTTGATTCTTAGGTTATAATATTCTGCAAAACGTTATTCATTACTTATCCAAGCAACATTAGAAAAATGGTGGGTATTACATTGTATGTGATATTAGAGAGTATATAATGTCAAATGTTGCATAAAAAAACATAAGCAAAATATATATAAAGTCATAGTGAAGATTTTCTCAAATGTTTCCCATTGGTGTAAGTGCCACATATATCTGTAAATTAGTAGCCGATCATTAAAGAGACGTTGCATGTGTGTGCTTGAGGATTTATCATAACAAGTTACAAGAAGTGTACTCGTGAAATTTATCTCAAATCTTACTACTTCATTTTCATTACCCAAATACTAGAGTCTTACGGCTAAGGAAGTAACCTTCCATTATAGATCGTAAAGAAATCAAAACCAAAAAATCAATAGAGTCGTTGTTGCTTGGAGCTAAGATGATGATTGGATGCTGCAGTTTCTGTCATGAAGAATGGTATTAAAACAAGAATAATGTCACATTATCGAGTCGACAATCACTTTGTTATCTACAAATCAAACATAAATGACTCGTTCGGTCACTATCTCTTGTACGCAAATATTGGGGAAGATCAAGGAGGTAACAGATACAAAAGGACACAGTAAAAAAACCGTATCACGACTGAACTAAACATGCATTAAGTGTATTCCCTCCTAATTCCCAGTTTTAACCAGTACTAATCCCGAAACCTTACTGAAGTAATGTGTAATGATGGATAGAGAGGGGGTGGCCGCTAAATTTCTATCTAGTCAAACTTAGCGGGCTGTTTGATAATCCATTTTTTTCCACACATTGCTTACTTGAATCTTCAAAAAGTATCATCGGGTTTGTTCTTCGAAGCTTTTTAACCAGTGGGATATAGAATTGAGTCCTGTTAATTCTCAAAAGACAATCTACCATTCCATTTGAATTAGGTATAATACCGAAATGAAGGATCCTAGTCATAAGCAGTTTTTCAGAGAACCCAACAACTTGGGCAATTCAGTAAGGGAAGGTGAGAAGACGCATGAAAAAAGAATGACCAGTTCTTTCCATATTCAACTCTGTCTTCGTACACCTGATAAGACCGAGACTACCAAATAATTCCTCTTTGCTTAAACGATTTTCCTTAACATAAACCAAAGTCAGATCCACTCTGATTTTGGAGAAACTTCCTCTTCGCTTAAAATCTGATTTTGGAATATCATACACGATTGCAATACTGGATTTTGTAACAAGTAAGGAATAAATAAGTGTGTGTGTGTATGTGTGTGTATGTGTGTTTGCGCGCACGCACGCGCGCTTGTGTATATGTGTGAAGGATATTAGTTGGTAAAGAGTTGACATATGTGGAACTAATTTTCATATACCCCTTATCATACGTCTTTAGTGATACGGATAGCATAAAACATCCTCATATCTTTCATTTCATATTCAAAAGTTCGTAAAATTATACGGTAACGGAACATTATAAATAATATGATATGCTGAATAGCTTTATTGCCGTGGAATTAAGATTAAACTCTTCAATTTCTTAAAGGGATAAAGTAAATGTATATTGTTTATTGTTTTTTCTCTCAAAAATAAAGTAAACCGTGCAATACAATTGAATAAAATGAGATATATTGTTATAGTTATGATTAATACCGTAATTTTTAATATTGTTACTGATGCTCTAGTT
>NC_090747.1:33083175-33085675 GCF_036898095.1 Palaemon carinicauda | reverse complement strand
ACTGCAGGAGACTCAATGCGATTTGTCATGAAATTTACATGACGCCAACGTCAGGTTTGCTACAAAGGATCAACAAGATTTATTTTGAAATATCAGTCCACCATTTTTTTATGCCTTCCTAATAAGGAGATATGTTGGTAATGTTTCTTCTGCAATGCATCCCCAGTTGTAAAAGGCTTTTGTAGAGTTTATTCCTATTTCAATTATTCGTGATTTGAAAATGAGTACTTGGTGTAATGTTTCCCATTTTGCAGAAAAATACGGTTTCCTGGAACAAACAGGATTGTTTGGGTATCGGAGAAACTCCAATTTAGGAGAAATAAGTTTTTTTTTTTTTTTTTAGAGATATCTACAATAGTACCTGAAATTCGATGAATGACCATTCCCATAAGGTTTATATGTCTCATTTGAAATATTAAATAAAACTTGGTCTTAATGAGTGGTAAATCTATGGAATCCTTGTTGTTGCCAAAAAAGAAAAAAAAATGCCAAGACCTTTCAATGTGTTCAATATTTTGGAGTGATGTCAATATTGGTGTACCTGAAACTGGATTCCGGTATTTTTGACAATCTGTATCCAAACGAAGAAAATTATTCACACTTCCATAATAATAAAATATATTTTTATCTGAAGCAAGTGTCTAATAATGACTAATAAGGTAACTTACCATGAAATATATATATATATATATATATATATGTATATATATATATATATATATATATATATATATATATATATATATATATATATATATATATATATATATATATATATATATGCAGAAGAACCACAGGGAAAATGAAAATACAGAATATACACTTGAGTCCTGACTAGTTTCGTGATACTTCCTCAGAGGACTGATTTATTGAGAGAGGTTTCTTACATTTTATAGGGAAAGCAAAAGTACGAACATACATATAGAGATTTAGAGAACAATGACACTCCCTTACCCGCTACCTGGGCTTGACTCAGGTGTGCGTAGGCGGAGTCCGAAAGCTCGTTAGACACCTGCTAAAAAGGGTCATTTCTAGTGGCGGGTATATTCTTGTTTTCTTCTTATTTTACTTTCATTACAGTTATTTATATGTCAATGCGGTAGCCTTATCTATATAAATACATAAGCAAAACATACAAAAAATTACAAATATATATACATATATATACATACATATATATATATATATTTATATATATATATATATATATATATATATATGTATATATATATATATATATATATATATATATATATATATATATATATATATATATATATATATATATATATATATATATATATATATACATATATATATATACATACATATATATATACACATACATATACACATACACACATATACATATACATACATACACACACATACATATACATACACATACACATATACATATATATACATACATACAATACAAATACATATACATATACATAAATACTTACACATACACATACATATACATACACATACACATATACATATATATACACACACATATATACATGTATACATATATACACATACATACCTATGCATATATACATTTATATGTATACAACATTAATATCATAAACATATAATCATGTATATATCAATACTTATATCTAGCATAACACTATATAGTGCCAATATACTTATGCATACTATATAAAATAATTGATGTAGTCTCACTATTCACAAAAGTACCTATTGATGACATGTTGGAATTTTTATCTGAAACATTAGATAATAGACAATTGAATCTACCATTCTCCATACACACTTTAATAGAATTAATTAAATTATGTATAAAAGATTGTAAATTTGAATTCAATGGGAGATTTTATGCACAAACTTTTGGTATGGCTATGGGAAACCCTTTATCCCCAGTATTGAGCAATCTATACATGGAATTTTTTGAAAGCAGAATCGTAAATAACATCATACCTAATAATGTAAAATGGTTTCGATATATTGACGACATAATATGTGTGTGGCCAGGAAATGAAAATTTAGATAACTTTCTTCTTAGATTGAATAGTTTGGTACCATCAATAAATTTCACTATGGAGCTGGAGAATAATTGTACCCTACCTTTTTTGGATTGTCGCATACATAGATGTAATAATAGTCTCAAGTTCAGTGTATACAGAAAGCCAACGAATATCTCGGCATATGTCCATTATTACTCAAACCAAGGCAACAAAGTTAAGAAATCTGTATTTACTTCTATGTTTTTAAGAGCATTCCGAGTCTGCAGCCCTGAATATATTGATGACGAAATAAATGGTATTAGAGCAATAGGTAAAAAACTAAAGTATCCTGAAATTGTATTAGATGATGCCCTAAGAACAGCAAAAAAGACTTTTTTCGGTAATGATAACAGAAAAAACTATAACACACAAAATTTACTTGTACTACCTTATTGTGATTCATTTAAAGAAATTCCCCAACTGTTAAAAAACTTCAATGTAAATGTAGCATTTAAGAGTAA
>NC_090747.1:33063175-33068175 GCF_036898095.1 Palaemon carinicauda | reverse complement strand
GGAGGGGTCCTACAGTCCTTTCTTAGAAAGGCAAGGGCGGGTCCATCAGGACGACATGGCTATCTCACCCAAAAATAGATTTTTCGCTTCGCTCAAAATCCGTTTTTTGGGCTCAAGCCATGTCGTCCTGATGGAAGTGTACCAGAGCATTACTGTATCTGTGGATTCTCAGAACGTGCCGTACTCCCCGGAGATATTTATTCCCGGTCGACTAGACCTAGAGACCTAAGATGTTACCGTTATACATCTTTTCAACTAACTATAAACTATGTTAGAGCTTCCTGCCCCCTACAGGGAAGAGTCCTACTAGACTCTGGAAAGTCTCGAAGAGTACATATATCTATGTATGAATCTCAGGCAAGCTAATATAGTGGCCTCGCCCTATATTAGGTAAAGCATAGTTTGTATAGAACTACTGCGTCAATATATTGACCAGTCATCCGCACAATACTTGTATTGGACAAAGGTTTATATCCGCATAGGAAGAAACTAATAAAACCGCCCTCGTCCCTTTATGGGACGGAGTCCTCCCATTAGGGGACTTACATAAACCAATGCAACATAGCTTGCAAAACAGAACAATTCTATCAGAATTATCCCAGATAAGATACATAGAATTTAAATGCTCAATTATACCAATAAATTGACACAGGTGAAAGAGACGCAAGGTTCTCAAGAACAAGTTTATTGACAGATAATAAACAGACAGGTTAACAACAAATATATATATTTATATAAAAGGGGATAACCCAAAACTTTAAGCATAAGTATGATAGTAAACAGAACTTGTTTATCTGAAAGAAAAACCATTAAACACCACTTTAATGAGATACCAAGGTATCAAGTCATAAAAAATCTGTATTACAAATCAATCACATTAGCGTTAGAAACGCTTGGCACACATGTCTGAACTTATGCGAGGTTCACCTTTGAAGGAAGGAACAGTCTGTATGGGCACTTGGTGCCCTCATTTTAGTATGTAGTACAGTATGTACCTACACACTCACCCTGGACTTAATCGTCCCAATTAAGATCACTGTTCCTCGCAGAGTTAAACAGTAGGGTTAACTACACGACCCACTGCTACCACAGATCTCTTAAGTTCCTCTACTTGCTTCGCATAGTGGCGAAAGAACACCCTGGAAGATTTCCAGCCCGTGTATGAACGGAGATGTTCAAAATCCATACAATTAAAGAAATTTAGGGATGAGGCAACTTTCCTCGGATCGTGACCTGCGGGTGTACTGTCAGGATCCGCTCTGCGAATAAAATATGTCATTTTCGCTCTGAGTTGATTCAGAGATAAATTTGAGCCTGATGTTTCTCCCCTGAATAGTTGACTACCCTTGAAGTCTGAAGTTCTACGAAGATAGACCTTTAGGCATTCTACTGGACATAGAGATGCATCTTCTTTCAGAGGGCAGATTCTCCAGGGACCCCACCTGTTGGTGGGTAACTCATTCTTGGCGAGAAACGTAGGATCCGGAAACAGGTTCAGCGCCCCCCCATCCAGGAACTGAACACGACCTGCCTCTCTCGAGAGGGCTACGATCTCACTAACCCTGGCCCCGGACGCGAGTGCAAATAGGAAAATAACTTTTTGCGTTAAATCCTTTAACGCACATTCTTCATTGCTCAACAGGGAGGCGAAATGAAGAACTTTGTCTAAAGACCATGAAATGGGCTTTGGAGGTGCTGAAGGTCTGAGCCTAGCGCAGGCTTTCGGAACTTTATTAAAGATCTCGTTACCTAGGTCGATCTGGAAGGCAAATAAAATGGGTCTCATCAAAGCCGATTTACATACTGAAATCGTGTTAGCTGCCAATCCTTGGCCATGGAGGTGGATGAAGAAAGATAAGCAGAAGTCTGTTGAGATCTCCTGCGGATTCTTTGCCTTTACAAAGGCCACCCACTTTCTCCAAGATGACTCATATTGCCTTCTAGTCGATTTGCACTTGTATTCCTCTAGGAAGTCTATGCTAGCTCTCGAAATCCCGAAACGCTTTCTCACCGCTAGGGCGAGAAAATCATGAGCTGCAGGGTCTGGGTTTTCTGTAATGAAGCGCAGACAGTCGACTTCTGGACTCGCTGGGTCAGAACTGGATGTGGTAGCGGCACGAACTTCATCTGTAGTTCCAACGCCAAGGGGAACCACATACTGTTCGGCCACTTGTGGGCCACTATTGCCGCTACCCCCTTGAAGGATCTCAGTTTGTTGAGGACCCTCAACAGAAGGTTGTGAGGAGGGAACAGATAAATCCTGGACCACCTGTTCCAGTCGAGGGACATTGCGTCCACTGCTTCCGCTAAGGGGTCCTCGTACGGGGACACGTACAGGGGCAACTTCTTGTTGTCTTTCGTCGCAAAGAGGTCTATTTGCAGTTCTGGGACTTGATTCAGAATGAAGGAAAATGATCCTGCGTCTAAGGACCATTCCGACTCTATCGGTGTGAACCTGGATAGAGCGTCCGCTGTCACATTGCGGACTCCTTGAAGGTGAACTGCCGACAGGTACCACTTCTTCTTTTCTGCCAATCGGAAAATGGCTAACATCACTTGGTTGAGAGGTGGTGACCTCGACCCTTGTCGATTCAAGCATCTCACAACCACCTCGCTGTCTGTCACCAATCTTATGTGGATCGAGTGACGCGGGGAGACTTTCTTTAAGGTAAGGAGCACTGCCATAGCTTCTAGAAAGTTTATATGAAAGGTCCTGAATAGCTTGGACCAAGTCCCCTGGACTTTTTTCCGATGAGAGTGACCTCCCCATCCCTCCTTTGAGGCGTCTGAGTGAATCGTCATCGACGGGGGAGGTGGCTGAAGAAGAACCGACTTCTTTAGATGTCTGGCTTGGGACCAAGGTCTGAGAAGAGTACGTAGCCGAGGCGGCACTGGTCTTCTCAGGTCTCTTCGCGCGTTTGATGCATACCTTCTCCAAACTCCGGTTGCATCCTTTAGCTGTGCTCTTAGCACTGGGTCTGTCACTGAAGCAAACTGGAGAGAGCCTAGTACCCTCTCCTGTTCGCGTCTTGATATCCATTTGGAATCTAGAAGTCTCTTGACAGAGCCCGCTATCTCCTTCCTTTTCTTCATTGGGATGGAGAAACTGTGTGACAAAAGGTCCCAGTGGATTCCCAGCCACTGGAACTTTTGGGATGGAGAAAGTCGAGACTTTTTCTTGTTGATCTTGAAGCCTAGGTACTCTAGGAACTGGATCACCTGACTGGAAGCTTGTAAGCATTCGGTCTCGGATGCTGCCCACACCAGCCAGTCGTCCAGGTAGGCTACTACCTGAATTCCCTTTAGGCGTAATTGTTTGAGAGCTGCGCTCGCAAGCTTCGTGAAAATCCTTGGGGCTATGTTTAGCCCGAATGGCATGGCTCTGAAGGCGTACAGTTTCCGTTGTAGCCTGAACCCTAGGTAGGGGGAGAGTCGACGGCTGATCGGGATGTGCCAATAGGCGTCTGACAAGTCTATAGAGACTGAGTATGCCCTCTTGGGCAGTAAGGTCCTTATGTGTTGCAGTGTTAGCATCTTGAATTTGCAATTCACTATGAACTTGTTGAGTGGTGACAAGTCCAGAATGACTCTGAGCTTTTCCGAGTCTTTCTTGGGAACACAAAACAGCCTCCCTTGGAATTTGATGGACTTCACCTTTCGGATCACATTTTTCTCCAACAGTTCTTGAACGTACTCCTCCAAAATGGGGGTGGAGTGTTGGAAAAACCGAAGGCATGGGGGTGGAGTGCTGTACCAGCTCCAACCCAGTCCATTCTTGAGTAGGCTTTGGGCCCAGGGATCGAAGGTCCAGCGATCCCAAAATTTCATTAGTCTCCCTCCTACCGGTATCGTTTCACTTGGACTGCCGTCCTGAGGTCTTGCCTCCTTGACCACGACCACCTCTGAATCCCCTTCCCCTTGAGGGGCGCCTAGACGAGCCTCTGGCTGCTCCTCTAGGCTTTGCACGAAAGGAAGAAGACTGTCCTTCGAACGTTGGGGTGAATGTGGTTGACTGACCTGGCACAGCCTGGGGTACCCACTGAAAAGTAGTCGGGGTTTGTGCCACCATCTGGGGCACTGGAGGCAAAGGCAATTGCAGTTGCTGTTGCTGTCTATAAGGCTTGGCTGGCCGAGACAGTAGCCTAGTCCTCATATTCTTCCTCTTAGGTTGAGGACCCTCATCCGGGGAAGATTTTCTTTTGATAGCCAGACCCCACTTCTGGAGAAGGTTTCTATTCTCCACGGCGGCCTTATCAACAACCTCTTTGACCACATCGGTAGGGAAAAGGTCTTTTCCCCAAATGTTGGAGGATATTAACTTCCTTGGCTCGTGTCTCACCGAAGCCCCGGTGAACACGAACTCCCTGCAAGCTCTCCTTGCCTTGACGAAGCCATAAAGGTCCTTCGTCACTGTGGCTAGGTGAGACTTAGCCACAACCATGAACATTTCATGGACCTTAGGGTCACTTGCCATCGTCCTCAAGAGTAGTCTGATGAGACATTGAGGCAGCCAGTCTTTCTTTTGTCTCGAACTCTCTTCGTAAAAGAAATTCGGACAACTTGGGGAGGTCCTCGCCGAATTGCCGTCCGGCAATATCAGCCTCCAACTTTCCCACTGAGAATGTCAGATGGACATCCTTCCAGTCCTTGTGGTCCATAGGCAGAGCCAGCGACAAGGGTTTACACTCCTCCAGGGAGGGGCAAGGCTTGCCGGCCTCGATTGCCTTTAGGACAGCCGCAAACCCTTTTTGTAAAAAGGGGAAGGCTCTATCAGAAGAGGACACAAAAGAAGGGAGCTTCTTGCTCAATGCTGCTACCTTCGAATTCGAGAAGCCCCTCTCTTTCATCGAGGATGAAAGTAGGGCTTGAGCCTTAGCATGGTCCATAATAATGACCTCTTTCGGCTCTGTCTCCTCCCTTGAAGCTGGTTCTTTTCTCAGCCGGACATAGCAGTCCGGATATGATGCCTTGCTGGGCCAGAATTCTACCTCCTCTAGGAG
>NC_090747.1:33040648-33058148 GCF_036898095.1 Palaemon carinicauda | reverse complement strand
ACTTATTTCCATAGGTTATAGCCCTTTCTTCCTTCAGGGTACTAAGTGTTTTATCTAGATAATAGATAAAATTGTCTAAGTTTGGAAATCAAATATGGACATCATAAGTTAATAATGGTCTAATATGAGAGAAGAAAATATTCCCCACTGAGAACCCATTTAATATATAGTTTGTGTATTTATTTTATGACGATGATATGAAAATCAAAAACTCCCAATTACAATATATGATCGTAGAATTCTAATCAATATCATGCAATAAGAAAAATACCTGCAAAAAGTATCTAGAAGAGGAAAGAAACTTCATCATTAAGCTGGAAATTTCCTATCAAAATTTTAGTTTGGTGGAGATTACACGAGTAGATATTATTATGAAAGCGTATATAAGAAATCCAGCCAATCTGATTTGCTTGTGATTTAACAAGATTATCACAGTCTGCATCAGATTAGAGCTTGCAATAAAAGGTTACATGAACTGAGGAATACAATGATATACTGCCTATCATCCTGACCCTAGTCTAAACAGAATTTTGGGCTAAACATATCCATCACAGTATCTTTAGATTATATCTGAACAATAGAATTTTTACGTTTGACAGTCTCTGAGGTACCAGGAGTTAGAAGTTAGTATTACTTAACTATTAGGATGATTAAGATAGATTATTTTTCTCTTTATTTAAAAACAGCCATTTTTCCTTATTTGTGTGTGTTTTAAGAACATCAAGATTACCTACGCATAGGCAGTAGATAACAGAAAATTTTATACAAAAGAACGTGTATCTCTGTTGGGAAGAAAAAAATCTTTCTTTTTTAGTGTATACCAATCTCGGATGCTTTCACATACTAATGTTGTAAATGGATTAACGTCATGAGGATGGATCCTAAGAGAGTAGTTTGATTTTTCTATTGTTTTTGGTTAATAAGTGAAGGAATTAGGGCAGTGGTTCCAAGCTTAATGAAATATTTCAATATGAACATTTCGATATTTTGTGATACATCTGAGTAATCGTATAATAATTTGCAATGTAAAATGCTGACATTGTGTTAAGAATAAACTTATTCAATCCTACTACGAAACTAAAGACATTGGAAATACAAATGTTACAAGGTCAGCAAAAGTAAACCTTTGGGATGTGGAAAAATTTAAAGTAATTAAAGAAAAGAGTAGGCAAGTATAAAATAGAAATTTATACTCCCTTAGTGAAGTCGATAAAAAGTACGTAAATAAACCCTTAAAGAAATTATATTCGAGCATGATATATCCGGGACTATCCATCCAGTAGCAAAAGATCTCACGAAGAGCGAAACTTCGTATAACCATTAATTATCTTCCATCGGTATGCATGCTTTTTTTTCATAAATGTCCTGTAATTAAAGAAAAAAGCTCACTTTTAGTAATTTACAATTGGCCCCCCCCCAAAAAAAAAAAAAATACTAGGGATATATCCCTTTCAAATAGCAAGGATATGAAAACTCTTTGGGTCCAATGCTCGGTGATTAGGAAAGGATCAGATATTGGTTGGTGTTTTCATGGTGGCCAAGCCTGAAGCTATGGGGTTGTTTATATACCTCCTGATGACTCAAACTTCTACCACCTAAGACACCATGGTGAGTTGGTGCAACAGGTTACACAGTTCGAGAATGCACTGATGATGGGAGGTTTAACTGCACGAGTGGAATGGGTGTGATGCACTTGCCGTTGGGATATAATCAGTGTTATAAGAATAAAGATACTTAGGACCGAACAGTAAATACCCATGTCCAAACATTGTTAAATATTTGCATAATCATATGGTAATGGCGAACCATTTGTACTACAGGAGTTGACAGCTGCTTGTTGACCTATTTTTCCAAAGGCAGCAAACAGGGATATCCAAAACTGATTTATGTATTGCTACATGTGGATGCGTTGAGCTTAAAAGTAACCTAATTAGTTGGCAAGATGTAAGAGGGTCTGAATATGCCCCTCTGTGTTTAACCTAGGCAGTGGACAGCTGGAGAACTGTCTCGTCAAACCAGCTGTTGCAGAGAGCGGCAGCCCTTAACATTGGCATCATGCAATAAATCCTCGGGGTAAGTTACAGAAGAGCTTCTCATATAAGGCTATTGTCATGCAAAGGCTGGCGGACATACTACAACAGGCAGCACCACCAGAGGTCCCTGTGGGCGACGAGAGTGTGAATGTGGATGGAGTAATGTCTGAGGGTTGCAGGATACTTATGAAAGGCTTTTGCGAACGCCAGATAACAACCGTTGACGAGCATGTGTGGAATGCCACTCACACAAGATGGAAGAGGCTGTTAGACTTCAAATATAGCAAATTGATTGGGAAGTCTATTAATTGGAAAGGTGACGTTAAGGAGAACAAAAAAAGATCAAACAACGGAAGAAGAGTTCAAGGTACATCTTAGTAATTTGTTATACTAACCAAATGAAGAGACTCTTGGACACGAGGACATAGGTGATCTGCCGTATATACATGTGCTAGATGTCCCATTTATACCTGCCAAGCTCGACCGCGCCTTAATTGAAGTCAATGTGAATAAGAGTTATAATGGACTATGACAATGTATAAGAAACTTACTAGTGCCATGGATTATGTTCGTATTGACTGTCTTTAACCTGGTTATTGTATATGGAAGATACCCTCTAAGCTGGTGTTATAGAAAATTATTATTATTATTATTATTACTTACTAAGCTACAACCCTAGTTGGAAAAGCAGTATGCTATAAGCCCAGGGGCTCCAACAGGGAAAATAGCTCAGTGCGGAAAAGAAAAAAGGGAAAATAAAATATTCTAAGAAGAGTAACAACAATAAATATCTCCTATATAAACTATAAAAACTTTAACAAAACAAGAGGAAGAGAAATAAGATAGGAGAGTGTGCTCGAGTGTACCCTCAAGCAAGAGAACTCTAACCCAAGACAGTGAAAGGCCATGGTACAGAGGCTATGGCACTACCCAAGACTAGAGAACAGTGGTTTGATTTTGGAGTGTCCTTCTCCTAGAAGAGCTGCTTACCATAGCTAAAGAGTCTCTTCTACCCTTACCAAGAGGAAAGTGGCACTGAACAATTACAGTGCAGTAACCCCTTGGGTGATGAAGAATTGTTTGGTAATCTGTGTTGTCAGGTGTATGAGGATAGAGGAGAATATGTAAAGAATATGCCAGACTATTCAGTGTGTATGTAGGCAAAGGGAAAATGAACCGTAACCAGAGAGGAGGATCCAATGTAGTACTGTCTGGCCAGTCAAAAGACCCCATAACTCTCTAGCGGTAGTATCTCAACGGGTGGCTGGTGCCCTGGCCAACCTACTACCTATTTAAGTCTGATGATCGATTGTCATATAATAATTAAAGGGAAATTAGTATCATGGACACTTTGGCAAAGAAGTTTGAAATATTGATCCTTGATAGATTGAAACTGTGGTGTTCAATAGACAAATGTCAACGTGGGGCACAAACTAACAGAGGTTATATTGAACAGATTGTCAGCTTGAGATTATGTGATTATGAAGTGCATAAGAAAATTATATATATATATATATATATATATATATATATATATATATATATATATATATATATATATATATATATATGTAATACTCACATTTATTCGTCAACAGTAAAAACAAAAATAAGATAAGAATTTCATTTCATTCGGAGAGACTCCACCAAAGTATAACATACTTTGGTTAATGAAATAGCGAATACTAATCCCGCAATATAACTTGGATTTAAATTTTTTTTCTCACACCAACTTGAGTCTTATTTATATTCTCTGTAATCATATACTAAAATTCTTTTTGCTTTTATAAAAAGCTATCTTAATAGTTTTTTATATAACGCTATAAATGTAACTTACAATATTAGGCCAATGGTTATGCTTACCGCGGTCCCTGCATCCCCTGAATGGTGAACACTGTATTTCACACTCTGAGAACTACTGATTTTTCGTCTTTCAATAAACAATTATTGAATTAACATTGACCATTCACTAGAGAAACCCCTTCAGTGATTCGACACTTAATCTCTAATACCTATTATTAGATAAAGATGACAAGAATTGTAATGTAATATACTAACTGGCATCCCACAAGTTTCTAACAAACTACGTATGATGAATTTTCAAATTTATGGCATAACTTTTGGTGCCTACTTCATAACAACAAGATATAATCAAACACTATCCTGTCTGTGTTTGTATCTGTGGCCCTTTTTTTTATAATGTTTACATAGATTTAAAAAGGTGTAGGTACGATGCAAGTTTTATTGTTACTCCTATTTCAAAATCCGAGTAAAACAAATAAATTGTGATTGTTTATATAATATTGAGGAAATTTTATCAGGGAATTACTTCATAAACCAATCCATATTTTCACCAGATTTAATCCTGACGTCTTTTCCCCACATTCATATCGAGCCATTGTTCCGAAAGCAAAATTGGATCAGATATCGAACAATTGGTTTGTGAGTAAATCGTGTTCTGTTGACTTCTCCATCTGTTATATACAAGTTCCCCTCTCGTTTCCATCATCTATTCAATCAATCCGGGCCTGGTGTAGTAAAAACAAGGCACTAGAACTAAAACCACTGGGAAATCTGTAACTCCAGACACGATCAGGAAATTCAGAAAAAAAAAAAAAAAAACTTCATGAAGTCACTCTTGATGATTAAGAAGTTATATATGTGATACAATATAGCCCGAAAAAAAATAATATCTTTGATTGTTGAAAGATGCCACGTGCATTGATGTCTCATAACAAAGAGTTGTAGTATGAAATCTAGTTCTATGTGTAAAAAAAAAAAAAATCTTTTCATATACCATGTTCGTTTCCTTTCCCCGTACACATTCCAGAATGCAAACCACGAAACCCG
Source organism: Palaemon carinicauda (assembly GCF_036898095.1). Classification (NCBI taxonomy): domain Eukaryota; kingdom Metazoa; phylum Arthropoda; class Malacostraca; order Decapoda; family Palaemonidae; genus Palaemon; species Palaemon carinicauda. The sequence goes on along the minus strand of NC_090747.1, from coordinate 33,053,265 downwards.
ACTGATGTTAAGGCTTTTTAGCTGTCATACCGCATGTGCTCGTATTTATAACTGATTGTTTTAATATATTTGTATCTGCATGTGCAAGCGTTAGGATATGAGTCATTTTCAGATATAAAATGCTTCCATCCTCAGCCCAAATATTATACCGCACACGCTCATACACTGGAAAGATTTTTTTTTTTTTTGCTCTCACTGATGACATCTTCTTGCCTGTAGCTTTTATTTTTTTGCACTAGTGAGTTTGAATCTTAGTTCCCTTTTTGACTGGTAAAGGCTTTGTAACTACGCATGCTCCTTCCATATAAAGTTAGTTGCATTGGACTTGTCTTTAACGGCTCGCCTGCACAAGGTCATTTGCTTAAGAATTGATAAAATATTGACTTGCAATCATATTCAAATAGCTCTCGACGATATATGATAAATTCACCATGCAGACAATACGTTCACTAACTTCTCTGTCTAAAAAAGAAGTTAGACTCTCATTTGGATCGTGTCTACATCTTCAATATTGGGAAAATTTCTCACTTCAACATCGGCTTCTATTTTCTCTCACTGCCAAATTTCATTATCATAATTCAAAGAACCGTGGGCTCCATATATCCTATATATTTTGGTATATATAATAGAAGATATGTTAGTTTGATCTAATTAAGCAATTATCATTTATATTTACTTTTGTTTGAACTATTCTACTGCTGAGGTTTCCAGCTGTGATATCTCATGAGGTAACTTACGACTAACTTTATCACAGAGTATATTCAACTTCTCGTTCTTGTCATAAAATCTAATGAGTAATAAGAAAAGAAAAAGAATTCCCATAGCATTTATATATAAAATGACGAATTAACATAATTTCTATTACATTAAAATTAACAACGTAACCAAAAAAATAGCAATAACATTCAGGTTGGTTTCCAATGAACTGCTTTTAGACCTCTCTCTCTCTCTCTCTCTCTCTCTCTCTCTCTCTCTCTCTCTCTCTCTCTCTCTCTCTCTCTCTCTTGGAAATAGATGACTAAGGATTGAATATATCTAAATAGTTAGATTATCGAGGTGGAGATAGATGAGACATATTTTAAGCGGGGAAGATAAGTTATTCCAGGATGTACCTGATTGTAAGCTGTTGAGAAGGAGAGGAAGTTGTAAACTAAGATACCTGGCTGATGACAATGCGAGGGTCATTCAATCTGAGAACTGGGTTAAGGTCAGAGAGATGGGACAGTGAAGAGCCATATACACCCCATTGTTGCCAGAAGATTAGGGAAGTAATTAAAAATCAGATTTTTATTTTTCATTTCCCCTTAAAGTTTGATAAAACCTTTAATCGAAAATAGCAAAGAGCTTCTATCCCATAAAACATTTTAATTACTTGATAATAACAGAAATGTCTTCAACTCCAGAGTCACTAAGAGAAAGGATAACAAATAATCCTTGTCCATATATCCACTTATATGTCGAAGGTAATAAGGTTTAAAAAACTGATTTTCCTATAGTCTGATTTAATGGATTTTTGTTGGGATATATATGAGATATACTTGCTCTAACGATGTATATTATTCGATCTCCCACCCTAAACTAAAAAAATACTTTGAAAACTTCATCGGAAAATCTGACAAATTAGGTGTAAATATACGGACTCTAGATGATTTTATCTTCTTACACTTGAAGTTCGTTGTTTTTTTAGAATTAAGTCATATATATAGTTCATGAAGTCAATAATTATGATTTAATTCTAAATTCATGTGTTTATTCCCCCCCCCCCCATGAATAATTTCTGCCTCCATGAGCTCAAATTGATATTCACTATCAACCAGGGAAAATTAAACTATTTGTTATCTTGAGTTCTTTTATCAATGGAAGCTTTTCAACTAAAAATTAAATAAAATAAAATGACTAAAGAGATTTTTTATAAATAACGCTATTACAGAAAAAAAATTATGTAAATGGCCTGCAGATAGTAACATTGCATTATAATTAAATTCATGTGAAGGGAAAAGTATCAGATAATCATTTATTTTGTTTCTTAGGCCAATGATAGAAGAAAAATTACTGTTTATTACTTGAATGGAAACCTCTTGTGGCCTCGATTTCCAATAGAAAGGGCAGATTTAACCCATATGTAAATCTCTTATATCTTTCCTGCCTTGGGTGCATATATCGAATTAAACGAACAACACAGAAATTGCCAATTTATATTCTGGTTGTCTCGGCGCTGCAGCTGAAGTCACATGCTAAGAATTTGTCCAGCTTACGTTTCCCAAATGCGGCCACATATTGGAAATAAACAGTTCAGGAACGAGCTTGACTTTAGCGTGGAAGAAAGCCAACGGTTCTTAAAAACTTGCGAAGCTTCCCTCTTCCGAATGCAAAGCAGTTGGAAAGCTTTCTGTTATGGCGCCTTATGTGCGAGACTTCATCGTTTCTGAAAGTATAAGCATAGATAGGTTAAAGCGGAATTGCTTAATTTCCTCATTTCTACTGTAGAGTATCCTGCTTATAATGTCTACTATGTACAATTGTTATTATTATTACTATTCAAGTGTAAATGAAAATATACTGTAATAAACGAATTAGATCTATAACTTCCGAAATTAAAGTTATACATCTGGGTTTATATTGTTCATTTCATAGTGAATATTTCTCTCGTATTTCACTTTTTCAATTATTTCATACAATGTTTATTCGTTAAGAGTAATATTGATCTCCGCTTGTTTCCCCTAATTTCGTTTTTGCTGCTATAAATTACAACAGAACTTTACATCTTATCCGTAGCTATCTATATCTGTATTTGTACAGTAAGCGTCAATTGTGAAGATATAACTTTCATAAGATTTCGTTCGAACGTCACCTAACTACATCAGGTAGCTCAAACATACTATTTTCTACATTGGAAGGTAAATCAAGCAAAATAAAGCTAGTATATGATGCACAGATATCAAATTAATGATATTTATAACAATTATAAGAAAATATTAGAGCGGTAATAATCATTTTACAGTCTAGTAATTACTTTAAGCTATAAAAACGAGGCAATTTGAATTTTGCATTTTACATAGGATTCCCAATATTACCTATGTATATTTAAAGCTTTGTTGAAACCGATGTTTAATATCATTGTGTATCATTAGCAATTTTAGCGAAGATGCACAGTATGTATCAATAGATGTAAAGGAGAAATCTCCATTACTTTTAACATAATTAACCATGAATGTGCCAATATTTTTTTTTTTTTGGGTGTACATAGACATGCACCTACGTTATTTATTTTCTCTTCCTATATGTACTATCTTGAACAAAAGTTTGTTTCCTTCGAATTCCAGAAAGTGAACACGAATCGCCTCAATGAATCTTTTGAACAAATAATTCATGGAAAACCCAATAGATGGCGCACCGCAGGGATGTTGGGCGCAGATAAGAATAGGAATTATTCATTTCCCTAAAGCACTGAGTAAAGTGATAGATGATTTTTTTTTTTTTTTTTTTTTTTTTTTCGACGTTGCTGGGGTTGCGTGTAAAATATGCTAGATAAATATGAGAATAAAATCATGCTTACGATATTTACATTCTTGAATTGGTATTCTCATAAATTAAAGTATCTTATCAACAGACATGATCAACCAAGGGTCATTACAAAACATCTTAGCTGAAATGTATACAGAAGTGTTTCTTACTGCAAGTCGCCAATCGTAAAAAGAGAATAAACATTTTTAGAAGCAAGTTGGCCTTTTGTTTTTCACTTCACTTGCGTTATTAATGTAGTAACCACAAACTGCAGTTTCATATGCAAATATTCATAGATGTGTCAGATTGCGTAATTGGGCCAACATTCTTATCGAAGGTGGGCGTTACAGGGTATGACAACCGAATGGGATTTTAGTTACTAAAATTATTACCATACTTATTTTTTTTTCCAAAATAAAATATAAAATTCAGATTTCTACACGAATGTAATATTTCCATGTTGTGTAACAAGATAAAACAAGTCAGAGGATTATTTTAAGAGCACGGCCATAAACACAGGAACAAAACATAAAAGAGAGTAAGTTACTGGTAAAGTGGCAATCTAAATTACGTAAATTCAAACGATTTTTTCAGCGATTGTTGTTTGGCAGTTTAATAGCTGGTGTAATTACGAAACTGTAAACGAGCTAAGAAATTAATATTAGTTTACCAGTCCTATTGTGAGTATTGTTTATGTAACTTAGAATGCCATGGTCATGAACACTTTTAATTTACAAACAATATTATAGAGTTGACACTTTTTTTAATCAACATGACCATCTGCACCAAAGTTTATGAAGCTACCCAGGGTGGGGAAAGGTAAACTTTTCGTAGGAGGTGACCTCAGGCACACTGCAGCCAGTCTTGTTACACACTACTTACTGCTGCTATTGACCAGAGCCACGCGGGACTCCGAAAAGTTGTAGGCTGAAAATCCTTCCATAGACACCAATTTTATTCCAGTATTCAAGATAATGAAGTTGACATCTCTAATACATTTTTGTATATAGATTTATCACTCTACCATAACAGCAATGCCCGAGGGATGCACAAATTCCAAAGAGTTGATTGCTGAACGAGGAAGAATTATCGGATAATGGGAAAGTGGATTGACAGTGGCGAACCTTGCTCATCGAATTGGGAGAGCATCAAAATGGTCAGGGAGTGGATCCCCCGATGGGAAGTGGAGGGCTCCGTGAAACAAGGCCTCGAAGTGGAAGGCCACATGCAACCTTGCCCAGGATAGATGACCACATTGTAGCAGCCTGTGAAATACATCGTATGAGGATGTCGGTTCAGCATACCAAAAATCTGAGGTTAAACTGCCACCCCATGACCTTGAGACGAAGACTCAATGAAGCAGGGAATGTTCACTCCTGCACACAAGGAATGTCACCTTGGGTTTGCTTTGGAACACCTTCCACATGACGAAAATTATTGGAGAAATATAATCTTTCTTGATGAGAAGGTGTTTCAGTCAATGGCAGCCCGAGCGATGAGTGGCAGTATCATTCTGGGGATGGATGTGAGGATATGGTCATGGCAAACTTGTCAAGATCGATGGCCGCTTCACAGGAGAAAAATACTTCTCAGCCCCACACTTGCTAAGATCCACACCAGCACCTCCATCACACATGTTCAAATCCTCGAACAAATTACGATTGTAGTCTATATCTATATCTAAACCTGATCTAGTTACTACCATTTCAGGCACTGGAACTTCACTTAAAATAGGATTCACACATTGGATAAATAGTCTACAACTGCTAGTTTTACAGCTCTTGACACTCCCTGACTTCTCAAGTTCATCTTCAACAAAGAACAAACAACGCAGGTATTTGGAAATCAACCTAGCAACTTTTTCTTTCATACTGATTTATGCCCTTGTTGGCACATTCTCCTTCCTAATAAGGGAAACGGCTGCTCCGGTGTCCCTAAGTAAGACAACTTCTCTCGAATCCCCTTCTTCAAGCAAAGTAAGTACACCTTCAGACAGAAAATCTCCGTAAAATTTCGTAGTTTCTTTCATAATGTCATTTCTGCTTGACGAAAGATTCTTAACTAGAGACACTGGTTTCTTGAGAGTCTTTTCCTCTACTACACAATTCCTTGCCATATGCTCTTTCTTATTACATCGATAACAAATTATCTCTGAGCTACTACCTTCCCATGTGCTCTTACAAAATCTGGCAGTGTGACCTGGTTTTCCACATGCATAATAATTATAATAACCATATTTTCCTGTATTATTATTGCTAAAACTTCTCTTACCCTGTTGCATCTTACCAGACGCAGAATTATTTTTCTTTTTACTATCAATTAAACTATGAGTAAGTCTGTACTCATCTGCCAACCTGCCAATGTTTTCAAGAGAAGACCGGATGTGTTTGAGAGAGATGAAAGAGCAGCTGAAAGAGAGGGAAATCAGAGACAGCTAGAAGAAAATGAGACAGTGAGAAGAAAAGGAGAAACAGTGAGAAGAAAAGGAGAAACAGTGAGAAGAAAATGAGAAACAGCGTAAGCATAGGTTAGAAATCGCTCGTTTAAGGCCAAATCTTCATATAGTCTGCCAGGTAGCAGACAAGGAAGTAATGCATCATGTACCAGACGGGGTAGTAATTCATCATTGAATGATGATTCTGATAATTTGGGTATGGGTGCAGTGTTGAAATTAATTCCAAAATCTTATGAGGAAGATGTAATGAAATATTTCTTGTCTTTTGAAAAGTTAATAGACAGAGTAGGTTTTCCCTAAAACAAGTGGACTTTGTATTTACAGTCAGTCTTAAGTGGTAGGGCACTTTCTGTGTACAGTATAGATCTATGTCTGAGGATAAAAGGGAAGACTATGATATTGTGAAAAAAAACTGTTCTTAGTGCGTATAGGTTAGTACTAGAGGCGTACCCTAAGAAATTCAAAAGTTTGGGAAGGGATCAGAGCAGTATTTATGTAGAATTTGGGCAGAAGTCAGAAAGATATTTGGTGATTAGTTAACTTCCGCTGAAGTATATACTTATGATAATCTCAAGAACTCAGTGTTGTTAGAAAACTTCAGAGATAACATAGCTCCAGACATTAACCTATATATAGAAGATAAGCATGAAAAGTCTTTTACATCATTTCTTGCTCGAGGTTATGGACAAAATCCAGATAATACTTGAAAGATAGACATTATCATGGCACCTAGACATTTACTGACTGTTCCAATAATACGTATACTCGCTATGTTACATGAATTGAAGAGGAATGAAAAACATTTGTGGGTTTGAAAGTTGGTAAAAAGAGAAGGTAAAGGTATCTTTGACAACTTTTGTCGGAAATAAGGTTGGAAGATGGTTCTGCTTTCTACAACTACCACAAAATGAACAATTGAAAAATATCCTACATAAGATAATGATAAAATTTACATTGAAAAAAAAGGTAGACAGGGAGACCTCATCTCTCCTAAATTATGCGCAGCATACCTAGAAGTTTTAAACAAATTAGATTGGATAAATGAAGGTATTAACATAAACAGGAAGTTCATTAACAATTTAGGATTTATAGATATCATAATTCTGTATGTTCAATCATGGGATGAATTGCAACAGATAATAAAAAATTTGATTAGAGAAAGCAGGAATGTAGGACTGAAAATAATATGAGTAACATTTAGATAATTTTCAAAGAAAATAGAGAGAGGAAACAAATAAGGCGTATGGAATATAAGTAATTAGAAAAGGTAATAGGTGTTTCCCCAGAACATGACCGAGGGTAAAACAAAGTTAGGTATATGATGGAGAGCTTTTTGTAAACTAAATGGGATTATGAAAGGTAAAAGTCACTTTCTTGTAAAGGAAAAGTATGTCATCCGAACGCCGCACCAGTATTCACATGAAACCTAAAACCTTACTAAACCTCAAACATTAAGGTAATTAAAACTCAAAGATATATGGGTGAATAATGATGGGAATAACACTAACCTACAGAAAAAGAGCATCTTGGATACGCGAGCATAGTAATGTAGAGGTTATTCTAACAGCATAGGTGTATATATATATATATATATATATGTATATATATATATATATATATATATATATATATATATATATATATATCTATATATTTACATATATATATATATATATATATATATATATATATATATATATATATATATATATATATATACATATATATATATATATATATATATATATATATATATATATATATATATATATGTAAATATATATATATATATATATATATATATATATATATATATATATATATATATATATATATATATATATATATATATATATATATGAGAGAGAGAGAGAGAGAGAGAGAGAGAGAGAGAGAGAGAGAGAGAGAGAGAGAGAGAGAGAGAGAGAGAGAGAGAGAGATGTTATAAGGTTTAAGACCTTGTATTGAAGAGAACTGCTAGGAATCCATATTCTCTCTTTGGTTCCAACTTGCTTCGATATTACTTGTATTTTGTTTTGGTGAAATATTTTCTTATTTACTTTCATCATAATATAAAGTTCCTTTATTTCTTAAAACATTACGTAATATGATATATGTGCCAAAATTTGTGGATATAATGTTTTGTGATTATAATTTCATTACAAATATATTTCCATTTGATATGTAAATTAATACTATGGAAAATCATTGAAATCTCAACACGTTTCTGGTCAGGTATTCGCAGTAGAATTCCGAAGTCAAACTTGTTATCTCAACAAACTCTGAGATCGTAATTATTGTGAACCTGGGCAATTTTAAACTATTTTTCCAGTTTACTAGTCTGATCTGTGATGAGGAGAAAGTCAATAAACTTCAGTCAAGACTTGAACCCAATCACTTTGGTGAATTAGGCCTTTGTACTCTCATGTTTTTCAATAGTGTTTACTATAGTCAATTTATTTTAGCGAGGCATATTTGCACCGACTCGCAGGGGTGCCCTTTTAGCTCGGAAATTTTCCCAATAGCTGATTGGTCGGAAGTATTTTTGTCCGAAGACCATCATTGTTTTCAAATGATTATTAAGTAATGTGAATCGAAACTTTATACTAACCTAAATTTCTCTCAGATTTAGATTTTGTCAATAAATAATGTAAACGAATTAATATATTATGAAGTATTGTGATGGCAAATCTAAATTCATTAACAACACCCGCCGAAGACAACAACAGGAGCTTGTTTTCTGATTCACGCTGCATAATTTTGTTACTTTTCACATATTTCAACACAAATTGAGATAAACTACACTAAGAATAAGAAAGACATGTTATTATAAACTTATTTTGAATACCATAATCTACTAAAAACCTTGAATTAATAAAACAAACTTTTGGTTAAAATGGCGGTAAAAGCAAGACCCACGTAGAGTGGGTCCTGGGTAAAACGAGCATTCTACTGTCAAACACCAAAGAGAGACTGGAAGGGAGATTGCAACTCGGCGGTGAAATTATGAATTCGTTTAATTCTGATTTTTTATGCAATTTATGCAACACTACAGTATCCTCAACCAAAAACATTGGTATTAATAAAATCTAAAACGTTACGAAAAGAATAGCAAACCCTTTCTATACGGACTTCCATCATAGACCTATGATGTAAGTCGTATAAAAAGGAATAAGAGAAACACTTCGGTCGAGATGTTGGAATACGCACATATGCATGTGTGTGTGACACCATTGATTTATTTAGCATGTGTACAAGCTATATACTTTACACAATACACTAGAATCTAAACTTTTACGAAAAAAAAAAAATGGAAAACCCTTTCTATACAGACTTATTGTACATCATAGACCTATACCAATATATTCGGTTTGATGATACTGTAGTGTTGCATAAATTGCATAACAAATCAAAATTAAACGAATTCATAATTTCACCGCCGAGTTAACATCTCCCTTCCATTCTCTCTTTGGTGATTGACAGTAGAATGCCTGTTTTACCCAGGACCCACTCTATGTGAGTCTTGCTTTTACCGAACCGCTATTTTCACCATGAGTTAGTTTTATCAATTCCAAGTTTTTAGTAGATTATGGTATTGAAATTAAAATTATAATAACATGTTTTTCTTTATTCTTAGTGTAATTTGTCTCAATTTTTGTTGGAATATGTGGAAGGTAACAAAATTATGCAGCGTGAATCCGAAAAAAAAACTCCTGTCTTTGACTTCGGCTGGTGTTATAATTAAATTTAGATTTACCATCACAATACTTTATAATATATTTATTTTTTTAACATTATTTATTGACAAAACCTATATCTGAGAGAGAAATTTAGATTTGTAGATAAGTTTCGATTAACATAACTTGGTAATCATTTGAAAACAATGATGGTATTCGGATAAAAATACTTCCGACCAATCAGTTATTAAGAAATTTTCCGAGGTAAAAGGGCACCCCTGCGAATCGGTGCAAATCTGTCTCATTAAAAAAAATGACTATAGTTATTCTCTCTCTCTCTCTCTCTCTCTCTCTCTCTCTCTCTCTCTCTCTCTCTCTCTCTCTCTCTCTCTCTCTCTCTTGGTAAAAAAATATTTATTATGTGAAGATATAACAATAACTAATTCTTTTTATAGAAAAGACTTTATTATTATTATTATTATTATTATTATTATTATTATTATTATTATTATTATTATTATTATTATTATTATTATTATTATTATTATTATTTCTAGTATTCTTAATATATGCGTTTATTGTACTATTTTATGTTTATGAATGAACTTTACTCTTGTACAAGAAAAGGATAACTCTAAACCTATATTGTATGATAATCTTCACTATTATCAAAGAAATTATCTACATCGGATAAGTTATATTATGTCTAACTCTTTTGAACTTCAATGTTCAGATATTAATAATTTTGTTCCGATTGAAATATTTTTTTTCTTTTTGTCTGGTGTAAATCCAAATTAAGCCTTGATTATAAAATATCATTAGGACGTATTAATTGAATAATAGATATATACACACAATTAATTACCATAAATTTATACAAGGTTGTCCATATTGTTAATCATTTTCTTGAAAATATGAAATAATCATAGAAGGTAAGCAAAATATTTGTCCTAGTCTGTTATTTTTTTTTTTTTTTTTTTTTTTAAATTTTCCTCTCTGGTTTCCCAGGGTACAAGGGTTCTCTTGTGCAATGCATTCCAATCGCAATATTTTTTGAAAAAAAAAAAAAAAAGATTACTAGCGAATTTATTCATTTTTTTCTGCTAAAATTATGACTGCAGCAATCTATCTTTAATTTGTAAACATATGACAATTTTTTGGAATGTTCTTATTTCAATAAAAAGCAAACACTTTGCTCGGGATTATACGCAAAGTAGAGATAGCATAAATTTATAATCTTAATTTTTTTCAGATGTCAGACCACTAAAATTCACATAAAATATTTTAAATGTCAATGGATTAAACCTTAGCGGAGAGAGGCAGAATAATATCTTTCATATGTGGAAAATACTTTCCATAATTGAAGGAAAATCATATAGATAATAGGAACAATTAATTAAATAGGGGAATTAAGAACAGTCGACCTTTTCACAATTGATAGACTCTCTGGAATCTCAGAGATTGAATTTCCCTTGATGCCCTGTATCTACTAGATAAGTTATGCTTCATATATTTCCACAGACAATTTTCTTTATAATTATTTGTCATACCCTAAATAACATTGATTATTTCCGCATAAGTTTTTTTTTTTCTTTTATTATTCACGAATGTGTCAGTTCTTTTAACTTCTGTGTCATACATTAAGAGGGAATCATATGGTCAATTTGATAGACACAAGATATATATTGAAAATAATCGTATATATTGACGACAATATACTTAAACTCAAAGATCTACTTTATTTAATTTTTTTTTCTTTTTTTAGCTAAGGGAACTGTGTAATCTCCAGCTTTGAAATGAAAATTTTATATATGGAATTTCTATTATTATCATTATTATCATCACCAGCCAAGCTACAACCCTAGTTGGAAAAGCAAGATGCTATAAGCCCGAGGGTTCCAACAGGGAAAAATAGCCCAGAGAGGAAAGGAACTAAGGAAATAAATATATGATGAGAATAAATTAACAATAAATCATTCTAAAAACGGTAACAACGTCAAAACAGATATGTCCTATATAAACTATTAACAACGTCAAAAACAGATATGTCATATATAAACTATAAAAAGACTCATGTCAGCCTGGTCAACATAAAAACATTTGCTCCAACTTTTAACTTTTGAAGTTCTACTGATTCAACTACCCGATTAGGAAGATCATTCCACAACTCGGTAACAGCTGGAATAAAACTTCCAGAATACTGCCTAGTATTACAAACAGGATAGAATTGTCCAGGGAGATCTGAATGTAAAGGATGGTCAGAGTTATGAAAAATCTTATGCAACATGCATAATGAACTAATTAAACGACGGTGCCAAAGATAAATATCTAGACCAGGAATAAGACATTTAATAGACCGTAAGTTTCTGTCCAACAAATTAAGATGAGAATCAGCAGCTGAACACCCGACAGGAGAACAATACTCAAAACAAAGTATAATGAAAGAATTAAAACACTTCTTCAGAATAGATTGATCACCGATAACCTTGTAAGAATTTCTCAATAAGCCAATTTTTTGTGCAATTGAAGAAGACAGAGACCTAATGTGTTTCCCAAAAGTAAATTTGCTGTCGAGAATCACATATAAAATTTTAAAAGAGTCACAAATTTAAAAAAACATTATCAATACTGAGATCCGGATGTTGAGGAATCACCGTCCTTGACCAACTTACAATCATACTTTGAGTTTTATTAGGATTCAACTTCATACCCCATAATTTGCACCATGCACTAATATCAGCTAAATCTCTATTAAGGGATTCACCAACTCCAGATCTACATTCAAGGGATGGAATTGATGTAAAGAGAGTAGCATCATCTGCATATGCAACAAGCTTGTTTTCTAGGCCAAACCACATGTCATGTTTACATAGTATGTAAAGTAATAGGCCAAGAACACTACCCTGTGAAACACCGGATATCACATTCCTATACTCACTATGGTCCCCATCAACAACAACTCTTTGAGATCTATTACTTAA
>NC_090747.1:33014509-33025148 GCF_036898095.1 Palaemon carinicauda | reverse complement strand
ATATATATATACTTAGTATATATTATAATTATATATATATATATATATATATATATAGTATATACTATATATAAATATATATATATACTATATATATATATATACTATATCTATATATATATAAATATATATATATATTATAGGATATATATATAATATATAATTTATATTATATACTAATTATATATATATGTATATATATATTATATATATATAATATATATATGAATTAATTATATATATGTGTATATACACATATATATATATTTATCTATGTATATATATATATATATATATACATACTTATATATATTTATATATATGTAATATATATATATATTAATATCCATATATATATTATATATATCTTATATTATATATAGTATATCCATATATATTAGTATATAATATAATATAATATTATATATATAAATACATTTATAATATATATAGCAGTATATATATGTATAATTATTACTATTATATATATGTGCTATATATATATAGATACTATATATATGTATATGTATACTTATGTATATATATATATGAGATATATGAATATATAGTATATTCATATATATATTTATATATAACTATCATATACTATCTATACTATATATATATATAATATATATATTTATATATATATATATATAATATAATCATATATACATAGAAATATATATACATATAATAATATATATATATATATATACTTTATATATATATATATATATATATATTTAATATATATATATAATATATATATTTATATATATAAATATATATATATATATATATACTATTATCATATATATATTTCTATATAGAAATATATATATATATATATATATACATATACTAGTATATATATATATATAAATATATCTATATATATATATATTGTATAATATATTATATATATATCGTATATATATATATATAATATAATATACTTATATCCATATGTATATATTATTAATTATTTATATATATATATATATATATCATAAATATATAAATATATATATATATATATATATATATATTATATATATATATAAATATATAAATAGACGTTATATATATATATCAATATATATACATGTATATACATATATATATATTATAATATATATATTTATATATATATATATATATATATATTTTATATATGTATATTCATATATATATATATATACTATACTACATATATATAGTATATATATATAATATACTTTATATATATATCTATATATATATATAGATATAAATATATGCATATATAATAGTATATATATTATATAGTATCTATATATCTATATATAGTAAGTATACAATTTTTTATGCGTATATAAATAATTATATATATATATATATATTATATATATAATATGTAGTATATTATCTATATATATATATATATCTATATATATATATATTATATATATATTTGTGTGTGTTTGTTTGCGTGTGTGTCCGTGGTGTGTGTGTGTTTGTGTGTGCGTGTGTGTAGTCTGTGTGTGTTTTTTTTTGTGTGTGTGTGTGTTTGTAGTCTTATACATGCATTGTAGCTCTTGGCATTTTGTATATATATATGGCATATCTCTTTTGGTTTATCTAGTTTTGAAATTATGTACGAAGCGCCAGTTTTTCTCTAACGATCAACCTATTAGATTTTATTGTCTAATTTTATCAATATTTTCTCTATATGTCAGAGTTTGTTAGTGGGATAAAGACAATCCAGTTAAAAAAATTCCTAGGACATTTAGTGAAATCCATAAGTGATAAAGTTGTCCATATATCTATATCATATTTTTTTTGTCTGGATTTGAAGATTCTTCTCAAAGAGAACTGGGTTGTTGCATATTAGAAAATATTTTGAAAACGGGAAAATTAAGACTCACTTTTTATGATTATTGGTTACGTTAAATTTTACCTATACCTTTCACTTTCTATTAGTCTTTAGTACTTCGAAATGATAAACATAATGTTAAGATAAATAAGGTATTTTATTCCGTCTTCAAATGCTCAAGGAACAGAGTAAATTGTTGCTCACATACAATAATATTGTTAATCAGGCATTGGTAAAAGCCTCTGAAAAAAAACCATATATTCTAATAGTCTTCTTTATATGGAGATATTTTAGATATATGCCTGTCTATGTAATTTTAAAGAATAAATGATCCTTGTCAATATTACATCAGTATGAATATAAAAAAAATTTTCTTATGGAAAATGAAATTTAAAAAAAGGTATATTAATGATTATGATTTCTATATAGAAGGCACATATAATTTTTATTTGTTATATTAGGCTTTCCAATGCAAATCAATGTCAATTAAAGACTAACACCACGAACAGAAAACTTGACGACAATTTTTAAGAGTATCAGATAATTCCGAAAGAGTTTTCAGCTTGCAGAGGAAAGATACGAAGTAAATTCCACGAACAAATATGTGAGACTCTCTGATAGGACTCTGAAGGCTATTTAGGCGAAATAAATGGCAGTCGAAATTCGATTAGGAAAAAAAACTAACGTTTTTTTCTTTTCTTTTTTTTTTTGGGTGGGGGGGGGGACGAAAGTCACCCATTTTGGGGAGAGAAATATTCGGAATTGTTTCAGCTATATGATACAATTTAAAGCAGTTGCTTGAAACTTATTTACAAATTCCAATAGTAAACTGTGCATTTGGTGATCATATGGATGTAAAATGATCAGTGATGTAAACATAATTGATTTTTCTATTCGGTGAAGTATGAGGAATAGCAAAAACTTTTAATATATGAAAACAGGTTATACATACCTTTAATAGTATCTCTGAGTACGATTATCACACGGGAGGTATTTTGATACAAAATTCACGAACTCAATCATAATTTTGATTCATGGTAGAATAAAGATATCTGTAGCAGGTCATTATAAAACATTCTCCCACCATATATGAGAGAGAGAGAGAGAGAGAGAGAGAGAGAGAGAGAGATAGTAATCTATGTATATATATATATATATATATATACAGAATATATATATATATATATATATATATGTATGTATATATATATATATATATATACATATATATGTTGTGTGTGTATATATACTGTATATATATATATATATATATATATTATCTATCTATCTATCTATCTATATATATATATATATATATACATATATACATATATATATATATATAGAGAGAGAGAGAGAGAGAGAGAGAGAGAGAGAGAGAGAGAAGAGAGAGAGAGAGAGAGAGAGAGAGAGAGAGAGAGAGTAGTATATATATATATATATGAATACACACACACATACATATATTATATATATATATATATATATGTATATATATACATATATATATATATATATATATATATAATTTATATATATATTATATATATTATATTTATATATAAATGAATAAATAAATAAATATATATAATATATATATATGTATATATATATATATATATATATACATATACATGATAAATTTTGCACATTTTTTTACGTTTTTTTCATATTCAAATAAGCCATATATATTTTTGATACATTAATGTATGGATTCTCTTAACGACCTCGGGATCAGAGCCCCAGGCCAAGTGGGTTAGTCACTGTCTGTAAAAGCTTGCCGACCAGGGTTCGATTCCCGGCCGGAGCCAAGCTCTTGTCTTTGTGTGATTTCGCCTGGGGCTCTGATCCCGAGGTCGTTAAGAGAATCCAGACATTAATGTATCAAAAATATATATGGTTTATTTTGAATATATATATATATATATTATATATATATATATAGTATATATAAATAGCACACACATATATATATACATATATATATTATTATTATCATTATTAATTGCTAGTCTAAAACCCTAGTTGGAAAAGGAGAATGCTATAAGCCAGGGGCCCCAACAGGGAAAATAGCCCTGTAAGAACGCGAAAAAAAAAGGAAAAATCAATTATTTTAATGACAGTAACAACATTAAAATAAATAATTACTATATATATATATGTATATATAGTATATATATATATAATTATATATATATATATATATATATATTTATATATATATATATATATATATAAATATATATATATAATATATATATATATATAAATATATATATATATATATATATATATTTTATATATATACATATATATATATACTATATATATAAATAAATATATATATATATAATATATATATATATATAAATTCAGTTGGAATATAATATACATGTGTTTTACAGCAATACTTATTTGTTGCTTCTGAATATTTGTTTCAGTCTGTTGAGGGTTTTTCTTATACTAAGCATGATCTGTAAAATGAAGCCCTAGTATACAGTAATATACATTACCCAAGATAAGTTTATCTCTGAGAAGTATAATTCACAAAAATGATCTAATCAAGTTATAATAACTAGTATATCAATACAGAAAAGAACAAGATGAATTGCAATCAAGACAAATGTACAAATACTGCCTGAAATACTACAGGACCAGACCAGGATTAGTAAACAACAAAACTTTTTTCCCCATAATTTCCTTAATAACTACAGCATACATTCTTACTTCTCCTTCTATATATATTATAAAATATATATATATATTATATATATTACACACATATATATATATATATATATATGTATTATATATATATATATGTATATATATACACATGCATATATATATATATATATATATACATATGTGATTGTGTGTGTGCGACATATATATATATATATATATACAATATATACATATATATACATGTATATATACATATATATATATATATATATATCTATCTATATACTTATATATATAATTATATATATATATATATATATATTTATATATATATATATGCATATATATATATCATATATATATATATATATATATGTATATATATACATATATATATGTCAATATGCATATATATACATACATATATATAATTATATATATATATATATATATATTTGTGTATATATATATATGCATAAATATATATATATATATATATATATAAATATATATATATATATATATATATACATATATATATATATATATATATTAAGTCCAGATAAGGAATATATAAATATATATATATATATATATATATATATTTATATATATATATATATATATATACATATATATATATATATATATATATATTAAGTCCAGATAAGGAAATCAGAATAAAAACTGGGTACTTTTAAATTTGGTAAAATGGCAATCGAGCTAGTTCTATTTAAAACATATATATTTCAAGATTTGCATTAATAAGAATATTTTTATGAACAATTTATAATTGTTTTTCCGTCATTACTTGCAATTATGACATAATTTAACGATCACATAGCCTTTGATATATATATATATATATATATATATAATTTATATATATGTATGTATATATATATATATATATATATATATATCGTGTTTTTTGCTTACAAAACACGGTTAAGTCCTATTACTCAATTGGCAATATATTTGCATTGATGTTATTTTTTTATGTTTCTGAGGAGGACAACGTTTTTATCGGCATTAGTGATACGGAAGTTATAAAGTCCTCGGCCACATGACATATTTTAGTCATTTTCTATCTAATTTTGACAAAGCACGTTATGAAAGACAGCTACACTATAAAAATATCTAATTTAAGATTTGTATGACATCGACTGTTTTCCAAGTTGCTGAATTTCTTGAAATGATGAAACATTCCGTGTGTTAAGGTATAGTCGACAATAAAGGACATTTTGATTTCGACATTTCCCAATTATTATTATATTTCAGTTAATTTTATTTTTTCGGCTTTTTTTGAGTTTTTAATTTCAGTTTCTCACTTTCTCCGATTTTATTACCTTTTACTGAAGTAAATATATTTTTTGTTTCTCAATATATACTTCACAATATAAGGAAAACTCAATCTTTATTTTCTAATATACCCTATGAAAATGTGTTTGACCATGGCAAATATAGTTTCTATCGAATATAATAGTACAGTATTGATACTAAATCTATGAAAAAGTCTTGAAAATTCTGTTTGTTATTCTGGATATTATTCAAGAATCAACTGAAACACATGCAAGAAAACATTTGATGAAATCTAATTTATTATAACAAATCTGTCATAACCAGTCTTTTCAGGAAAAGCCAGATGCCAGACTGTCTGGACGACGATTTTCACTGAATAGATGATCTGGAATACAAGGAATCTGAAGATATGAAGTCTAGCACGAAATTCTTTCATACATAATATCTTTTTCGCATTACCGCATGTAACGTTGGAGAATGCTTTATTATCTGAAGCGGTTATGGCTTCTTGGTTTATCTAAACTTACCTATTGTGGTGCTCTATGATTTTCAGACTTCTGAAGTCATTCAGTACATAGAGATGAGCGAATTGCTGTTGAAATAATAAAGACATGTTGGTTACTTTACTTTTGACGCTAAGCTCAGGTCTGTGTCTCCTTCAATTGCACAAAAAATTGGCTTATTGAGAAAGTCTTTCAAGATTTTCGGTGATCAATCTATTCTGAAAAAGTGTTTTAATTTTTTCATTTTACCTTTTCTCAATTATTGTTCTCCTGTCTGGGCTTCAGCTGCTGATTCCGATCTTAATTTGTTAAACAAGAACTTAAAATTTATTGAATTTCTTATTCCTGATATTGATATTAATCTTTGGCACCGTCGTTCTTTTAGTCCATTATGCATGTTATATATTCTTTTTTTTATATGTATAATTGTGACCATCCTTTACATTCAAATCATCCCAGACAGTTCAATCCCGTTTTGTAATACTATATATGCAATAATTTCTAATAGTCAGGTCTTCTCCATCATGAGGATCAATACTACCAAGTACTCTAAAAGTTTTATTCCAGCTGTGACCAAGTGTGGAATGATCTTCATAATCGGGTAGTTGAATCAGTAGAACTTCACATGCTCGAATTTCTTTTATGTTGAACAGGCTTGTATAAGTCCTTTGATAGTTTACAAATCAAATATGCTTTAATGTTCTTGATGTTTTTAAAGTATTTTATTTTAATTTTCAATACTTATCATATTGTTTATTTATTTGATTATTTCCTTTCCTCACTGGACTAGTCTTCTCTGTTGGAGCCCGTGAGCTTATAGCATCTTGCTATTCCAACTAGGGTTTTAGCTTCGCTAGTAACAATAACTATAATATATATATATATATATATATACATATATATATATATATATATATTTATATAAATATATATATATATATATGCATATATATACATACATATATATATATATATATATATGTTTGTGTATGTGTATATATATGTATATATACTTATATATATATTTATATATATATTTATATATACATATATATAAATATATATATATATATATATATATGCATATATATACATACATATATATATATATATACATATATATACATACATATATATATATATATATACATATATATATATATATATATATACACATATATATATGTTTGTGTATGTGTATATATATGTATAGTATACTTATATATATATTTATATATATATATATATATATATACAATTATACATATATATATATATATATATATATTTACAATTATACATATGTATATATATATATATATATATATAAATATATATATATATATATATATATTACTTATCAGTCACAAAACTGCACGTGACATATATTAAAGGGTAAAATCCACAGGAAACAGGAAAGGAAAAGACCAGGTACCAAGCGCTTTCGTGTATTACGTACACTTCTTCAGGGTACAAAGTGAAATAGAACATAAAATCATACAATAAAGAAACCTAACAAAACTGAAATAAAAGCCACAAACTAGCAAAGCATCATCAATATGCTAAAATAACAAACAGTCGTTAAAATGAATAAACAATTGTAGTTTAAAATAAAATACTAGTAATATAACAATCGTTAAACTAAATGTTTACATTGTACTTCCTTACAATTTCATTAACAAGATGAGTGTCTAGTTTAAAAAGACCAGAACTGAGATTTAAAATTTGATTATTAAAATATTTAATAAAAGCAGATTCAATAATATTTCTTTTAACAAGATTTTTACAAAATAAAATCTCTGAGGAGTTTCCCAGTCAATACAGTGGTTAAAATCGTTCATGTGGACAAACAAGGCACTAGACATTTGTCCTGTCCTAACTGCATAACGATGTTGTTTAATTCGGTTGTTAAGCAATTTTCCGGTTTGACCTACATATTTCTTGTCACAACCAGTACATGGAATTATGTAAATAGAGCCACTATTACAATTTGGAGAATTATTTATTAGGACATTCTTTACCGTTCCTGAACTTTTAAAAACTAAATTTACTTTGAATATTTTCAATAAATCTTTTATATAAGCAAAGTTTTCATTGTATGGAAGTGCCAGCACATTCTCATTCTTAAAAGGTTCCCTAATCTTGTCGAATAAAATATATGCCTAGCTTTCTGTAGAGACTTGTCAATTAAAACTTTAGGATATTTTAATTTAATTCCTATGTCATTAATTCTACGAAATTCTGCGTCCATAAATTCGGGGCTGCAAATCCTTAAAGCCCTTAAAAACATACTTGAAAAAACAGAATCTTTTACACTAGTTTGATGGTTTGAATAAAAATGAATGTGGGAGCAAACATTAGTAGGTTTCCTGTAAATATCAAGTCTATGAACAGAATCCTGAATTCGACAGGAATATGTAAGGGGACTTGTCATAAACTTTTAGTCTCTCTTGATAGCTGAGTCGGTAGGGTCCCTGCTAAGCATAGTTTCTAGCCGTACAGGTGGTGGTTCGAATCACCACCCGGCCAGAAGCTGGTTACCATAAAATGAATTCCAAGTGGATATGTATTTCCCAAGATAGAATTCGGTATTAAATGCATTTCGTGGGTGATATTTACATTAATTAAAATCACGTGTGCTTGTGATATATGTTCATTAAAATAACCACGTGTTGCAAACTCACGATTCAGCTATCATGGTGGAGATGGGTCTATTTCAAGTCTATGAACAGAATCCTGAATTCGACAGGAATATGTAGGGGGACTTGTCATAAACTTTTAGTCTCTCTTGATAGCTGAGTCGGTAGGGTCCTTGCTAAGCATAGTTTCTAGCCGTACAGGTGGTGGTTCGAATCACCACCCGGCCAGAAGCTGTTACCATAAAATGAATTCCAAGTGGATTATGTATTTCCCAAGATAGAATTCGGTATTAAATGCATTTCGTGGGTGATATTTACATTAATTAAAATCACGTGTGCTTGTGATATATGTTCATTAAAATAACCACGTATTGCAAACTCACGATTCAGCTATCATGGTGGAGATGGGTCTATTTCAAGTCTATGAACAGAATCCTGAATTCGACAGGAATATGTAGGGGGACTTGTCATAAACTTTTAGTCTCTCTTGATAGCTGAGTCGGTAGGGTCCCTGCTAAGCATAGTTTCTAGCCGTACAGGTGGTGGTTCGAATCACCACCCGGCCAGAAGCTGTTACCATAAAATGAATTCCAAGTGGATATGTATTTCCCAAGATAGAATTCGGTATTAAATGCATTTCGTGGGTGATATTTACATTAATTAAAATCACGTGTGCTTGTGATATATGTTCATTAAAATAACCACGTGTTGCAAACTCACGATTCAGCTATCATGGTGGAGATGGGTCTATTTTAAGTCTATGAACAGAATCCTGAATTCGACAGGAATATGTAGGGGGACTTGTCATAAACTTTTAGTCTCTCTTGATAGCTGAGTCGGTAGGGTCCCTGCTAAGCATAGTTTCTAGCCGTACAGGTGGTGGTTCGAATCACCACCCGGCCAGAAGCTGTTACCATAAATGAATTCCAAGTGTATATGTATTTCCCAAGATAGAATTCGGTATTAAATGCATTTCGTGGGTGATATTTACATTAATTAAAATCATGTGTGCTTGTGATATATGTTCATTAAAATAACCACGTGCTGCAAACTCACGATTCAGCTATCATGGTGGAGATGGGTCTATTTCAAGTCTATGAACAGAATCCTGAATTCGAGAGGAATATGTAGGGGGACTTGTCATAAACTTTTAGTCTCTCTTGATAGCTGAGTCGGGTAGGGTCCCTGCTAAGCATAGTTTCTAGCCGTACAGGTGGTGGTTCGAATCACCACCCGGCCAGAAGCTGTTACCATAAAATGAATTCCAAGTGGATATGTATTTCCCAAGATAGAATTCGGTATTAAATGCATTTCGTGGGTGATATTTACATTAATTAAAATCACGTGTGCTTGTGATATATGTTCATTAAAATAACCACGTGTTGCAAACTCACGATTCAGCTATCATGGTGGAGATGGGTCTATTTCAAGTCTATGAACAGAATCCTGAATTCGACAGGAATATGTAGGGGGACTTGTCATAAACTTTTAGTCTCTCTTGATAGCTGAGTCGGTAGGGTCCCTGCCAGCATAGTTTCTAGCCGTACAGGTGGTGGTTCGAATCACCACCCGGCCAGAAGCTGTTACCATAAAATGAATTCCAAGTGGATATGTATTTCCCAAGATAGAATTCGGTATTAAATGCATTT